>NW_027551559.1:849368-901807 GCF_008692635.1 Crocuta crocuta
CCCCCTTTTTTTTTTAGTTTTTTTAAATTGTTTATTGTCAAGTTGGTTTCCATATAACACCCAGGGCTCATCCCCCCTCCCCGCTTTTTTATAAATATTTTCTTTTGAGTTTTTAGAGCATAGTGCATAAATCATGGAGTCATATGGTTGGAAGTGGCATTAAGAGCGTTAAATCTGACTTTGTAGATTTGTGTAGTTAGCAGATGCCAGAGTTCCTACCACAGACCTGAAGTCTCTTGAGGTAATGACAGAATAAGAACAAGAATATGTGCTTGTTTCTTTTGGTGCTTATGGAAGCTTAGCACTGCCATACGGTTACTCGAGGAAGGACTGGGATTCTTGATCAATAGCATGGAAGGTTGAGCCTGGAACCCTGAGAGTCGTTGGGGCAGCGTCTGTGACCCGTGTCTCCCACTCAGCTTTCACCTGTGGCATTGGCTTCAGGGAGATAAGAGGCCCTGATGGCAGTTTGAATAATGTACTTGTCTTTGGTTTCCTCACATTCAGCTGAGATGAATACAGTCTCCTTGGAAGAAATAATTTGACCTGATAGATTTTGTTTGCAATGAAATAGCTCTGGCAATGGAGCCATAATTGTTACAACAGAAGTTTAAGATGAAGTGAGGAGTGCTTTAAACTCCTTTGAAGACTTTGCTTTTTAAAGTTTTATTTAAATGTTTTTATTTATTTTTGAGAGAGAGAGAGAGAAAGAGAGAGAGAGAGCATGCACACATAAATGGGGGAGGGGCAGAGAATCCCAAGCGAAGCAGGCTCTCTGCTGTGCAGAGGCTGACACGGGGCTCGAACTAACAAACTGTTGAGATCATGATATGAGCTGAAGTCAGGCACTTAACTGACTGAGCCACCCAAGCACCCCAACTGCTTTGAAGATTTGAACAGCCTTGAAAAGCCAATATGGATCCCAAGTGGGGCTTTTTCTTACTTCCTGGAAAAATATCTTGAGTATCTTGAGAAAATTACTCTTTTACTATTGTCTCCTGATGAGAATCCATTCCAGCCTCACAGTATATAATTCTTAGGAAAAGTATGGCCATAGGAATGTGACTCCCACTCTCTTATAATATTAGAGGGTCCCTTGCCCTGGGCCATATTATTTTAGACACATAACCTATTTTTTTTTTTTTGTGAGAGAGAGAGAGGGCACAAGTGAGTGAGGGGCAGAGAGAGAAAGGGAGAGAGAGGAGAGAGAGAGAGAGAGAGAGAGAGAGAGAAGCAGGACTCACCCAAAGCAGGGCTCGTGTTTACTTGAGGCATGGCTTGTGCTCAACCAAAGCCAGGCTCAAGCTTACCCAATCTCACGAACTGTGAGATCATGACCTGAGCCGAAGTCAGATGGATGAGACTGAGCCGCCCAGGAGCCACAACCTGTATTTTCTTTCCTCTAACACAAGGTCTCATGCAAGAAGTGAGCTGTTGGGCTTAATTTTGATGAATTTTAAGCAGCACACTTCCTGCAAGCAGCTTTTCTTTTGTAGCATGTGGTCTTCTCCCCATGTTCCTGCTCACGGTGCTCAATGTTCTCAGCCTGGGTGGCGGCCGGTGGGTCTGACATGATACCTGCAGCTTTCAGGCCATTTCTTGAAATTGAGTAACTCATTTGAAAAGAGCTGACAGATACAAAAAGTGTTTTCAAGTCCAAATTGTTCCTCTGACCCCCATGACAATGCAGTCTTTCTAAACATGGTCACTTTTTAGGTAATTGTTACATACACTGTATCAATATAAAATGTTACTGAGCCATGGGGGGCTGTGAGGAGGAGCAGGGAAGACTCCAGAAGTAAGAAGTTGGTGCTGGCCAGTGTGGGGAGGCGGCGCCAGGGTGGCTCAGTCAGCTCAACATCAGACTTTTGATTTCTGCTCAGGTCATGGTCTCACGGTTCATGAGTTCAAGCCCCGCTTTGGGCCCTGCACCGGCCGCGCAGAGCCTGCTTGGGATTCTCTCTCTCCCTCTGTCTCTCTGCTCCTCTCCTGCGTGCTCTTTCTCTCTCTGTCTCTAAATGATAAATAAACATTAAAGAAAGAGATAAAGAAGTTGCTGTTGGACAGCATCTTCCCTACACACAGAGCTGAAATCGAGGCTGCTCCTCCACAGTCAGGATAAATTAAATCTCACAGGTCTGCCAACTCTTCCTCACTGGTCTGCTCACTCTTCCTGTGGAAGGTGGCTCAGAACAGTAACTTAGGACACCAGAGACAGGCTGTTCTGCTTTAAATCCCTAAACTCAGCAGGAGTCCAGCGTCCGACTTCGGCTCAGGTCATGATCTCACAGCTTGTGGGTTCAAGCCCCACAGTCGGAGCCTGCTTCGGATTCTGCCTCCCTCTTTCTCTGTTCCTCCCCTACTTGTGCTCTGTCTGTCCGTCTTTCAAAAATAAATAAATGTTAAAAAATTAAGAAAAAAAAAAGAAATGAATGGAAACCTCAGAGCCTGGCAATGCAGGGAAGACAGATTGTTAATGGACTTTCCACCTTGCTGTCTGCTCCAAAGCAGTCTGCTTAACTGTGTGAGCTGCTCAATGTCCCATCAAGGCCGTACACAATTGCTGACCTGACATACCTGTGAGGAGATGTAAGCAGCCTCTGCCGTCTCCAGAAGGTGGGGTATCGAGATCATTTTAAATAGGTACTAAACCAGTAGTTCTCGAATGACTTTCCTTAAAACAAAACACAACACAACACAAACTCCTTGGGTCCACCCTCACCTTGAACCCAAAGAGACCCATATACTATCAGGAGAAAAATACTAATATAGATTAACGGCAGTTACTGGCCACTCAGCACCAGGCCTCAGGGGTCACCTTGCTCAGAATCCTGGATGAGCTAACAGGTACAGTACTTGGCTTCCGTTGGCAGTAGAAGCATCCAAACTCGGTGGAACCAACAGGAGAGATAATTTAATGAAGCCCCTAAACACACGTCGTTATCACCAGCTCAGTGGTATAGAGAAAAGGTAAGTCCGAGTTCTCTTGCTTCATCTTTCTATGCTAATTCGCAGTGTAAGGTGCAGAAGAGAAGGGGCCTTTGGGAATGCAAGCCCGGGTGAAGCATTAGAAAGGGGGCTCTTGAGGGCCATCATCTGTTTTCTTTCACTGATTTCAAAACTTTGGTTACAGATGCAGTTTATGTACACAAATAATGTTAGTTTTCATTTGCATCTTTGTTGAACCACTTAATTTTTGATCATTTGATTAATAAATAGTAGGTTTCATGAAATTGCCCTGAATCACTGCTGTACTTTATCACTTTGGGGATGGTTTTCTTATTATCACAGTTTAATTTTTTTTAATGTTTATTTATTTTTGAGAGAGACAGAAGGAGAGAGAGTGAGAGAGCGAGCACATGTGAGTGGACGGAAGGCAGAGAGAGGGAGACAGGATCCGAAGCAGGCTCCGCATTGAGAGCAGAGAGCCTGATGCTGGACTCGCGCTCAGAGCCGTGAGATCATGACCTGAGCTGAACTCAGACACTTTACTGACTGAACCGCCCGGGTCCCTGTGATGAACCACAGGAATCTACCTCCAAACCAAGAGCACACTGTACACACTGAATGTTAGCCAATTTGACAATAAATCATATTTTTAAAAAAAGAAGACAAAAAAACAAAAAAAAATCCAAATTACTTTAAATTGTACTATTTACTTTCGGGTGTATTATTTTGTCAGTTTCAAATTTCTGGGGAGGGGGATGTATTCTTAGCCTTATTTTAATTCTTCGGGAACATAGGTGGTTACTTTAACTGACAAAGTGATTGGTGTTAACAATGATACTGAATTGACCACAACCATCTCAATAATGTTCAAGCTTTTACTTGCTATTTTTTACTTTTACTTTGTCTACATTATAGTAACTGTTTATTTTGTGAATAATGACTTTCATGAGCCACATGGGGGCTTTTGCTACTGATTCTATAGTTCTCAAGTGGAGACGAGATTGGAAATGTAGGTTGTAATAAGTCTTACAAACCATGTTGAGAATTTTGGATCTTTCAGAACCGCTGAGGGAAATCCCAGACTGGCTGGGGGCAGGAAAGGGGGTGAGGGCAGAGAAGAGGGTCAGCAGAAAGACCAGTTATGGTTAGGGTAGTCCATGAGGAATAATTAAAGCCCAAACCAGGGCAGCGGCTATGTAATTGGAAGAAATGGATGAAGGAAAGCATATTATGCCTGAAGAGTTGATAAAATTGGGTGCAGTTTTTTTATGTTTATTTATTTTGAGAGAGAGAGGCCTAGCACAAGCAGGGGAGGGGCAGAGAGAGAGGGAGGCACAGAATCTGAAGCAGGCTCCAGGCTCTGAGCTGTCAGCACAGAGCCCAACACAGGGCTCAAACTCATGAACCATTAGATTATGACCTGAGCCAAAGTTGAGCGCTTAACCGACTCAGCCACCCATGTGCCCCTGGGTGCGCTGTTTGGACTTGACAGCCTGTACTTTGGTCCCAGCACTCATGAAAACATGCATCCTTAGCGTAAGTACAAGATTAGAAAGTTCTCCTCTTTTATCCCTTTTGCAGCCACTTTATTATGCTTTTGTGATGATGTGTGAAATTCTAAAGTATGATTTATTTTGGGCCAACCTATAATTTTATTTTTCAGACTGCTTATTTTCCAAATAAGTATTATAGTGCTTCCAAAAATCCATGCTTGGAATGAATCAACAGAGGGGAGAAGAGAGGAGACACATCTTTTGAGCAGCTATCATGATTCAGTTACTGTTGTAGCTGCTTTACTACTTACATCCTCATAATCACTCTCTGAGCTCCTTTTACATCCATCTCACAGATGGGGAAACTGAGGCTCATAACGTTACATAACATGACCAGTGCTGTGCAGCTGATAGATCCTGGGAGCTGTGATTCAAACATGTGTCTTCCTGATTTCAAAACCATCATTTCCCCCCTGGCTTTACATTCCTCCCCTTACCTGTCTTCTTCAGGTGAGGATTTTTTTGTTATGTCCAGTTTTATTTCAGCTGAATGTTAGATAAAAGCTAGCATGTCAACAGGTATTATGTCGAGTTAAGTGACTGTTATTTTTTAAAATTTCTTAATTTTATTTTTAAAAAATTATGTATATATAATATTGTCAAGTTAGCTAACATACTGTATATATACAGTGTGCTCTTGGTTTGGTTTCGGGGGTAGATTCCTATGATTCATCACTTTAATACACAGTGCTCAATGCCCATCACCCATTCCCCCACTACCCTGCCACTCCATCAACCATCAGTTTGTTCTCTGTATTTAAGACTCTCTTATGGTTTGCCTCCCTCTCCGTTTGAAACTATTTTTCCCCTTCCCTTCCCCCGTGGTCTTTTGTTAAGTTTCTCAAGATCTACATATGAGTAAAAACATATGATACCTGTCTTTCTCTGACTGACTTATTCCACTTAGCATAATACTCTCCAGTTCCATCCACGTTGCTGCAAATGGCAGGATTCCATTCTTTCTCATTGCCAAGTAGATATAAACCACATCTTCTTTATTTCAGGTGAGGATTTATTTTTATAATGCTCACCTTTAGTAACCTAAGGATGATCATGATAGTGCACAAACTGTGGGAAGTTAAAATATTTGAATTTTCCCCTTTATTTATTTATTTTGAAAGAGAGAGTGCATGTACGAGTGGGGGAGGGGTAGAGAAAGAGGGAGAGAGAGAATCCCAAGCAGCCTGCATACTGCCAGCAAAGAGCCCAACGCGGGGCTTGAACCCACGAACCACGAGATCATGACTTGAGCCAAAATCAAGAGTTGGATGCTTACCTGACTGAGCCACTCAGATGCCCCAGTCGCTGCTGATAACTTCAGATGTCTAGCTCTCTCAGCAGGGAGTAGAATCTGCTATACCTGCGGAACCATATTGGGAGTTCCCAACCGGATACTTACCCTGCGGAAGCTGCTGTGGAAATCTGAGTGTGGTGGCACATGCCCAGGTAGCTCCACTGAGTCACAGCTGGAACTGCCCACAATGCCTTGTAACCACACATTGCTCCCTGGCTTCCCCATACTGGGTTTACACTGAAAGGCGTATGACTTTATGAACACGGCTAAGCATAGGAACCTTGTTCGTGGGCACTATATTTAGAAAACTTTTCAAGCAAACTCACTGATGCATATCTTCCTGTCCAATTTTTTATTTTATTTTTTTATTTTTTACAAATAGTTTATTGTCAAGTTGGTTTCCATATAACACCCAGTGCTCATCCCNAGTGTGAGGTGGTATCTCAGCGTGGTTTTGATTTGTATTGCCCTGATGAGGAGGGATGCTGAGCATCGTTTCATGTGTCTGTTGGCCATCTGGATGCCCTCTTTGGAGAAGTGTCTGTTCATATCTTCTGCCCATTTCTTCACTGGGTTGTTTGTTTTTCGGGTGTGGAGTT
Organism: Crocuta crocuta; assembly: GCF_008692635.1. Classification (NCBI taxonomy): domain Eukaryota; kingdom Metazoa; phylum Chordata; class Mammalia; order Carnivora; family Hyaenidae; genus Crocuta; species Crocuta crocuta. The sequence goes on from NW_027551559.1 coordinate 855,764, forward strand.
TTATGAGTTCCTTATAGATTTTGGATATTAACCCTTTATCTGATTTGTCATTTGCAACTATCTTTTCCCATTCCGTTGGTTGCCTAGATCTAGAACTTTCACTTCTCTTGGAGAGAGTAGCACCTGTTCAGGCCCGGAAGATTATTCAATTCAAAGGTAACTGCAGCAGTGGTACAGGTTGTTTGTCTGACATTTTGGACCCTTGCTTTTCAGAGAATTGGATACAATTTCAACTAGCAAGTTGAACATAATGGCATTCAAACAACAGCAGAGCTCTTATAAGTAAAGAGACTAAAGGGAAGAAATTGTGTCTATTCTGAGTGATCTGTATGTATCTTTTCAAATATATTTCAATCTATTTTCAAATATATTTCACCTTTCAAACAAGCTTAAATATAATCACAAAAGTCACTTAACGTGATTTGACTTTAGGAAATAGACAGTACAGTGGATATCGATAGTATTTTTAGCAAATTTCACGTGGTTTGCTACCAATTCTTTTTCTTCCATTAACTCTTCTCCTCTTATTTTCATGGATTTCCTGCAGCCAAGTGTGATCACTGCAGTATAGGAGCTTGAGAACAGCTCGCTAGGTGAACTTTGTCAGGAATGGCCAAGCAATAGCTGTTAATTAAGGAAGAAAATATATTTATGCAAATTAACAGGAATTGGAGAAGGAGAGAACTCATCTCCTGGAAGATGTAACTGCAAACAAAAGAAGGATGAAGGAGCTAGAAGATAATTTGCTTTACCGGCTGACGAGCACCCAGGGGTCCCTGGTGGAAGATGAGAGTCTCATCGTTGTGCTGAGCAACACAAAAAAGACCGCGGAAGAGGTGACGCAGAAGCTGGAGATTTCGGCCGAGACGGAAATTCAAATTAACTCAGCCCGGGAAGAATACAGACCTGGTGAGTTTGGTAATGAAAGACAAATGTCACAGGGAAATGAAGTGAGAAACAAACCAAAATCAGAGAAACTGAAGGAAGTAAGGACGGTGGGAAAGGGGGTGGCCATTACTGTTTTGTGACGTTGCTTTGGGACATATTCAGTAAAACTGAGATGAAAACATTTTTTAATGGTGTAAATTTTCTAGGTGCTGATAATCCACGGGCATTGGCAAATTCTTTAAGGCTCCTGTGAACTTATTTTTAAACTAGAAAGTAAAGAGGGAGAACTTTTTTTTTTAATGTTTATTTTTGAGTGACAGAGAGAGCACAAGGAGGGGAGGGGCAGAGAGAGGGGGAGACACAAAATCTGAAGCAGGCTCCAGGCTCTGAGCTGTCAGAACAGAGCCTGATGCAGGGCCTGAACCCACCAACCATGAAATCATGACCTGAGCTGAAGTTGGACACTTAACTGACTGAGCCACCCAGCTGCCCCGGGAGGGAGACCTTTTAAAGAACATCTGACTACAGTTTTGAATTTAAGGGATTAGTGGAGCGTGTGTGGGCTGCTCATTAGTTCTTTGTCATTTCGTAACCATGAGCCAGGATTTTGTTTGTGGTCTTTGTACTAGAAGGTGGTTCGTTGGTCTCCTGGGAGTGCAAATTACTCAGCAATTTGCAAAGCAGTGCTGTTCATTGGTTTTAAGAGGGGCCTGCTAAAAGAACTCAATTCCCTTTTGAAATGTATCGTTCTTACTGAAAAAAATACTCAAAACAGCATCAGTTGCTGGTGGAGAGTCAGAAGCATCATCTTTGCGATGATGCCTTGTTTCGCCAACCTTACCCCAGGCTCAGTGAAGACTCTTCATGGAGCTTAAGAATGAGGCCCATAAGATGCCTACACTCTACACAGTGTGTTAGAGTGTTTGCTATCCCATCAGTTGTCTTTTCTACCTATGAAGAAATATAGTCAAATTCATTAGGGTTCTAAATTCATAAGAGGTCCTAAAATGGAAGATGCCATGTGATAAATACAGATAGCGGACTGCTTACACAAAGCTTATGCATAAGAATTAAATATATATCACGAACATCGCTCTAGACTCTGGGAGCTGGTGGATAGTCATTGATCAAAATAAAACTTGTTGGTTTCATTTAGAGCTTAGGCTGCTCTGTGAGTGGATCATTTATTTTCTGCCCTCATATCGTGCACAACCTTGCTCTTTGTCTTTCAGTGGCTACACGGGGCAGCATCCTGTACTTCCTCATCACTGAGATGCGCTTGGTTAATGAAATGTATCAGACTTCGCTCCGCCAGTTTCTCGGCTTGTTTGACCTTTCCTTAGCCCGGTACGTCTGTACTCAGGAAGCCGAGCTGAATTCTGTATCTGTGGGCTCAAATGATGACAACACATTTATAACTTCTTTTCCTTTTGCTACTTTTTTTCCCTTTAAAACCTAAGTTTAGTGTAATTACCAGTGTGATACCAAATCATTCTCATTTGTCATTTTATGCTCAGAGATGCCTCTGCCAACGATTCCTCCATTGATTGACCCCTTTGGTTTCATTAAATTCCCAAGATTTTTTTTTGTGTGTGTGTGAGTGATGATACCCTGTGGGTGAAATTGATTTAGGCAACCTTGAGGGTTCTGTTATGTCATTTTATGTTGAGGGAATGCTTGTTATTTTCCATTGAGGATGCTGATTCTTGTGTAAAAAGGAACCAGCCCTCCAAAGTTACGTATTCTGTGTTAAAGATGTTGTTTTTATGGACAGTGGGAAAGGGCAGTGGGGTAAGCTGGATTTATGTGTTCTCTCCTCCAGGTCTGTCAAGAGCCCAATTACGAGCAAGAGGATTGCTAATATCATTGAGCATATGACTTATGAGGTTTATAAGTATGCAGCCCGGGGGTTGTATGAGGAGCACAAGTTCCTGTTTACCTTGCTGCTTACCCTGAAGATCGACATCCAGAGGAACCGAGTGAAGCATGAAGAATTTCTCACCCTTATTAAAGGTCAGTATAACAATAGAAAGTGTTGTACACAGGTCCAGATGTAGAAATTCGTTGAAGGTTCCGTGTGGTATTATTTTTTTTCTGGCTCTAATAGTTTCCTCGCATTTCATTGGAGGCTGCATATATGTGAAATATTTTATTTGTTCATTGACTGCACGAATATTTAGTGAGAACCGACTATATGCCAAGGCACAGATACTTGGGGCACATAATAAAACAATAAGTAAATTGTATAGTATGGGAGAAGCTATAGAAAAAGCAGAGCAGGACGGGGTATGGGGAGTTGCAGGGTGTGCAGACTGGGGAAGGGGAATTAACATTTTATTTTTATCTATCTATCTATCTATCTATCTATCTATCTATCTATCTATCTATCTATATTTATTTCCGAGAGAGACAGCGTGAGCAGGAGAGGTCAGAGAGAGAGGGAGGCACAGAATCTGAAGCAGGCTCCAGGCTCTGAGCTGTCAGCACAGAGCCTGATGCGGTGCTCAAACCCACGCACTGTGAGATCATGACCTGATCCAAAGTCAGACACTCAACCTACTGAGCCACCCAGGCGCCCCGGAATTAACATTTTAAATGGAATATCTAAGTGGGATATCTAATGGGTAGGCCTCCCTGAGAGATGGACAAGTAAGCAAAGGCCTGGAGAGACAGGAGGTGCTGGCCTTAGGGCCATGCAGAGAAAGAGTGTTAAAGGAAGAGGAAACAGCATCAAGGCTCTGGTGGGGTTCGAGCCTCCCATGAGACAGGCTGGGGCCATGGGTGGGGTGATGTGGAGCTCAGCTTGCAGATATTTATTCTGTATCTGCTGAGGCGTTGCTCACACACAAGTCCCCTGTGACACTGCCGAGTACAGCCCAGTGGAAGACTAGGAAACAGATTTGCTCCCACGTTCTTGAATGTCTGGACAAAAAGTATTTAAAGTAACTGTGGAAATGATGCTAGGGTCTATGGCTCTAGCTACTACACCTTTCTGAGACAAGGTCTATCTTTATAGATGAGACCCAATTTTATCTACAGGGGGTGGAGGGAGATTTTCATGTTCACCTGGAGAGTAGATTTGCAGAGCAACTTGAGAAGGACCCTGACAGAGCAGTAGAGGAGGGATGTGGGTATCACATGCTGTGCCCTGAGGGTGTAAGCCCAGAGTCCTATGTGAATAAATGCATGTTCATGTTCATATAAACATGCATTTGCTTACGTATCTCATAGAAACAATAAAGACTCATTTGGTTACACTTGAGTTTAGAAATGTATGATTTATGGGGCGTCTGGGTGGCTCAGTCGGTTAAGGATCCAACTCTTGGTTTTGACTCAGGTCATGATCTCAGTGTCCCAGGGTCGTGAGATCAAGTCCTGCGTTGGGCTTCGTGCTGACAGTGCAGAGCCTACTTAGGATTGTCTCTCTCTCCCTCTCTCTCACTGCCCCTCCCCTATTCATGTTCTCTTTCTTTCTCTCTCTCAAAATAAATAAACTTAACAAGAAAGAAAAGAAATGTATGATTTATGGACAATCTCTCTCTCTCTTTCTCTGTCTTTAATTCTCTGTCTCTAACCCTTGAACTTTGCTCTTTAGGTTTCTCTAGTTTTCAATTTTCTTGAATCAGAGCACGTGGATGCATTGGAGAGACATCCCTTAGATATTTGGTGTCAGGGTTGACTTCTTCACTGAGCCCTTCAAATAGTACTGGTTTCTGGTCTCATTGACTGGTCCTCCAGCTGATGGAAATCTCCTGTGGCAACTTGTTCCTGACATCCTCAACTCAGGCACGGAGTGCATCTCCTCATGAAAAGCATCCAGACCTGGTTGGAATACTGTAAAGTGTGTTACAGTTCAGTGTGATGATAGCAGATGTGGGATTTAGACTAAGGAAGACTAAGTGAAAATAGTGACTTTGCCGATTTCCTGAGGAGTGTGTCGAGCAGGTTCTTTAACTTTTTTTCAAGCTTCCACCTCCTCAGCTGTAAGACAAGCATAGTCAAATCTACATCATCAGATTCTTGAGTAGTCACACAATTTGTGTAAACCTTGGCACATAGACTATGTTCAGCAAATGATCGGCATTGTGATATTTTCTTTAGTATTTTAGTTTGTTTTGATTAGACCATGGCTTACATAGGCTTTTGTGGGTCCTTGGCATTCAACAGGTTTATAATGCCGCTCTGTGAAACGGAGTGTCAGAAGAAACTGTGGAACACAGTTCTGTTGTAAGATTGCTCTCAGTTGGTTATGTTGGTGAGAGTTAGCCAGTGAGTGAACTCCCTCTGCGAGGGTGTTTACTTGCCTGAAAATGCTTTTTAAAGATTTTTAAAAGATGTTTTGATTTATTTTGAGAGAGAGAGAGAGAAGGGGAGGAGCAGAAAGAGAGGGAGAGAGGGAATCCCAAGCAGGCTCCATGCTGTCAGTGCAGAGCCTGACTCAGGGCTTGACCTCACGAACTGCGAGATCATGACCTGAGCCTAGATCAGGAGCCAGATGCTTAACCAACTTAGCCACCAGGTGCCCTGAAGATGTTATTCAGATAGCAACATTATTTTGATACTGGTCTTTTAATTTGCTCATCTCTGAGATGGGAAAGGACCGTCTGAATGACTTGCTAAATCTGCTTTGGCTATACCACCTTATAATTGCGTGGTATAACTTGTCTACATATTTTGTTATAAGAACATATCATTTTTACAAAGTATTACCTTAAAAATTCAAACTTACTTTTTTTCCCAAAGTAAGGGTTTACAGAATGAAAGCAATGGCATAAGTCTCAATCATCTTGAGAATTTATTTTGAATTATTCCTATTCCAACTGTTTATTCATCAGAAGTACATTTAGTCTGGTACCATATTATCCAGGACTAGGTTTGTACCCATCCCATTACAATCATTCTCTGTGGTCCATTGTACACTTTTGAAGCAGATGAGGTATTCATGACACAGTTACCCTCGACTAAACAATGAATAATGCTTTGGTTGCAAGAAACACCTTTTCCTTTCCATAAATAGCTTCTCCTTAACTCTCTGGTGAATATCTTATTCTTTTGAGTTTGTTGGAAAGTGAGTGGTTTCCATGGAAATTGGTATGACATTTTTCAACATAATGCCATTGTCCTTAGGTCTTTAACTGCTCCCTGCTTTTAAAGCAGTCTGTTTTGATTTTGTGAGTTAATAATCTTATCAAAATTGCTTCAAGGCCACACTTACCTTCTGGGAAACATACTAAGATGGATTTGGCAAAAGACAGTAATTTAGTGGGGTCCATGATACCTGGATAAAGTAGAGACTGGTTCAGTAAATATCTTGAGTGTTATTTATTTGTTCATGACCTGCTCTGCTCAGAAAAGGGTTTTAAAGTTAGCCAGTTAGCTAAACGAATTGATTATATCCTTTTAAGAATTATGCTTGGAGCATATTTTCCCTGAAACACTTTAATAGATGGTGTTTATTAAACAGTATATTTCACCCTATAAAGACTTTCTAACTCTTCCTCTGACTTAAAATATGAATTGTTTACACATTTAGTTTTTCTGAGGTGGGCAACAGTAACATTTTAAAGTGTCATTTATTTTATGATACTGTGAGAGTTACATGAATTGTGTGAGCTTAGGTGAATCAGCAGCAAGATGAGAGTCACTACCCAACGGAAATGTTTGCTATGGTTAGATTGACCAAAAATAAGTGATATAGCACAGGATCCTTGGATGGGCTCAAAATAGATATAAATAATATACTGACTTATAGAAGAGAACTCTTTAAACACATGTAGTGCTGCTGACATTTCTAGATAGGTTCTCTCCTTGAAAGAGCTGTGCTAACATCGTGCACTTCTTAACATTGATAGTAGCTACTCATTTAGTGATGCTGTTATGGTCTTGATCCCATTTTGTGTGCTTTACACATATGTATTCTGTCACTCTGTCATTATCACGACACCCAGGCTTCATTCTTCCCAGTGTGCATATATTTGGAAACAGAGACCCAGACAGATAAGACACCTTGTCCCAGACCAGGTGGGGCTAGGACAGAGTTCAGCCTCCCCTTTGTCCACACTTATATTGTTGACTCTTAAATGTGTTTTTCTAAAATCGCCTATTCCTTTACTACATTTTAAAGCTTGTCTGTTACTATGACATATTTCTGAGTTCACAACATGTCAAGGTTGTAAAATAATTAAAATGAAAAATGGAAGCAAAAGCTTTTATAACTAGATTGTTTTAGAGTAAAGAAAGAAAGAGCTAGTAACTTTGTGTGTTTACTTTTAAAGGAGGTGCCTCACTGGACCTTAAAGCCTGTCCTCCTAAACCATCTAAATGGATCCTGGACATGACGTGGCTGAATTTAGTGGAACTCAGCAAACTTAGGCAGTTTTCAGATGTCCTTGATCAGGTAACTTGTGCTTTGAATAAACACGGGAGTGTCACGGGGAGAAGCTGCCTGATTTATCACTAGATACAATATTTGTGGAAGAGGGACTTTTTCACATTGTCACTCGTACAACAGTTTTACCTGTGCTTGACCTTCCTCATGCTCGCTCACTCTCTGATAAAGTGTAATCCACCCAAGTTTAACTGCTGCTGTCCTATGCTGTATGTCAGTATCACCAACTGCTGAGCCACAGGTGGGGAACCTGATAGATTTATTTAGATCATTAGTTTTGCCTTCTTTCTGGAGGTTGAATGAAAAGAATACAAACAGCCTGTATCTAAATGCTTACCTCTCATTCTTGTCTCTCTTCTTCTTCCTCTCCTTGTCCTCCCATTATATTGCCTGAACCAAGCATCTGGACATAAATCTAATGCCATTGCTTGGCTCTTTCTCTTTACAAGTTATTTTCCTTTCCCGACCAGCCAGTTCCCTATGAACTGTGTATCTACTGGGATCATAGAAGTTGGGTCTGGAGAGTTCAATGAAGACAAACCGGAAAACAGATTCTTAAAACTCAGAGGACCAGAGAGAAGTCACACTGACAGCAAGGTGGCTTTATTCAGCCATAAGTTGTAGGCTTTTTATAACAGAACATGAGCTAAGGTCGGCTCTTCAGTTTCCTCCCAGTTTTAGTTGACCGGAAGCTTAAAGTTCAGCTATATTTTTATGTTGTGGCTTATGCCTGGTGACCTGTGTAATTTCTACCATGTAATTAAACAACTTTCATTTGGGAGGTTGTAATGCACTCCAGCTTATTCTCCTGGAAGATGACTGCTAGTCACCTTTCCTGGACCGATATCTGTTCAATAACAGTTGCCGTCTTCAGGGGATTATCTTGTGCCTGAAATCCCTCCATGTCCTATAGTCTCTCATGACTGAGGGACATTATTGCTTTTTACTCTTATATGATACCTTCTAAATACGGCACTGGACTGCTTTTTCCTTTGATTAGGCCTCCAAGAAATATAGCAGGGGCTTTAATCGAAGGGAATATACCAGAGAACATAGGATTACATTTATCTTCAGATGTTATTTGTTTGTTCTATGTTTCTGAGATGATTACTGACAGAATGCTTGTCTCTCTTTGAGTTTTTTAAGCTCCAAAGGATAATGGACTGTATTCTTTCCCTCTTTATCAATTGCCTAAAGGAAACATGGGTATCGTTATTCATTTGATGATGATGTGAAGTGGTATATTTGAAATTACTCTAGATTAATAGAGTATTGACCAAACAGCTTTTTGTTCAATAATAAACATGTATTAAATGTCTTCTTTTGTGCCAGGAGTGGTCCTGGGAAATGAGGAAGCATCTGTGAATAACTAAATGAATTTGTTTTTGATCATGAGAGGATTTCATGGGGCAAATCAGATTTCCTTAAAATAATGAAAATGAGTTTTCATTGATTTCTTTATTCCTTACAAAATTGTTACCACAAAGGCATTAGAAGACATTAAACAACCCGAGACTCTCCCTACTTCAAAAGCTAGCTGTGAGCTGCCGTTAATACAGACTTACTTTAGAGTAAATCACATTTGATTTTAGACTTCCATACTTTTTGCTACTAGAATATAAAATAATGAAAGGGTCAAAGGATATCATTCACACATGTCTGGAATGGTCAGAGGGTTTGATGAGAAATATCTGTGAACTATTACTGACAGATTTTCCTGTGCTGTGATGCAATTCTTATCCCCTGATATTTTCAGATATCAAGAAATGAGAAAATGTGGAAAGTTTGGTTTGATAAGGAAAACCCTGAGGAAGAACCCCTTCCAAATGCCTATGATAAATCTCTTGACTGCTTTAGACGCCTTCTCCTTATTAGATCCTGGTGTCCTGACAGAACTATTGCCCAGGTAAAAAGTACATATTTGAAAAAATGGGAAAATATACTTTTTTAAAAAGATTTTTGATTATTTTTAAGGAATCTCTACACCTGGTGTGGGGCTTGAACCTACAACTCTGAGATCAAGAGTCACATGCTTCACCAACTTGAGCCACCCAGGCACACCTAGAANAGTTAGTTAACATACAGTGCAATATTGGTTTCTGGAGTAGAATTCAGTGATACATCACTTACCTGTAATACCCAGTACTCATCCCAACAAGTGCCCTCCTTAATGCCCATCACCTGTCTAGCCCATCTTGCATCCATCTTCTTCTTCTGTTTGTTAAGAGTCTCTTATGGTTTGCTTCTCTCTCTCCTTTTCTTTCTTTTCCCCTTCCCTTATGTTCATCTGTTTCTTTCTTAATTCCACATATGAGTGAGATCATATGGTACTTCTTTCTCTGATTGACTTATTTCACTTAATATATACACTTAATATATACACTCTAGCTCCATACACATCATTGCAAATAGCAAGATTTCATTTTTTATGGTTGAGTAATATTCTGTTGTGTGTGTGTACACACACACACACACACACACACACACACACACACACACACCTCCTTTTTCCATTCATTAGTTGATAGACATGTGGGCTCTTTCCATAGCTTGGCTATTGTTGATAATGCTGCTATAAATATCAGGGTGCATGTGTCCCTTTGAATCAGTACTTTTGTATCCTTTGGGTAAATACCTAGTAGTGTAACTTCTGGATCATAGGGTAGTTCTATTTTTAACTTTTTGAGTAGCCTCTAAACTGTTCTTCAGAGTGGCTGCACCTGTTTGCAATCCCACCAACAGTGCAAGAGGGTCCTCCTTTCTCTAGGAGAATATTTTTAAGAATTTCCTTTGAAATATAAAGAAATATTAAAAATTTTAATCCCAATGAGAATTTTCTTGGAGTCATCTTTGTAATTTTCTACCAATACCTATGTGCAAAATGGAAAAACAAATATAGACAGCAAGCTGTACATTTGGGCTAAATGATTTAATAATCTTCTCTGGTCTAAATGGTACATGAATGAATGAGAAAGCTGTGTTTGTAAGTTGCCATATAGGTATAACATAAAGGTAATATATAACTCTTCCATACCATTTTTATACTAACTTAGAAATGATATGTCTGCTCCATTTTGTTAGTGGTAAAAGGACACTCCTTTAAATAGGAATGATGAGAAGTTACTAGGAGGAGAGACAGACAAGAGGGGAGCACAATATTCCCGAATCTATAGCTATAACCCCAGAAAGTCTCACAACCCCTGATGCAGGAATTAGCCTAAGATTCTTTGAATTTTACATGTGGCATAAGTATGCATCCTGCCTCCAAAAGATTCATCTTTTCAAAGACCTTTAATTTGCTGGCCTGCCATCATGGAAATGCCACTGCTAACCAGACCCGCTGTATCCTGCCTTCACAGTGAAAAACTTAAATGTTCAGCTCAGGCTGATTCCTTAGGGGCTTCCCCAAAGACACCGTGGAGTAAAAACAGGCTGGGTTTATAATAGAATGTAGGAAGTTCAGCCCTTCACTCTCTGGAGGGAGTATTAAAACCATATGGAGTAACCATCTCCAAGTCCATGTAGGTACCAAGATATCATGAAAACAATTAGATTCAGTGATTTATTGAGAAAAGAAAAATGAGTTTTGCAATGCAGGGCAACTGAGATCACCTTCCTTCAGTTTTTCTTCTCAACTTCATTACTTTTATCTTGCCCAAAAGAATTGCCAAACTGTTGCCTTAAGGACAGTGTAGAAAGTTCAAGTCGTTCTGTTTCGTTTCATTTCGTTTCATTTCATTTTCTTTCTTTCTTTCTTTCTTTCTTTCTTTCTTTCTTTCTTTCTTTCTTTCTTTCTTTCTTTCTTTCCTTTCTTTCTTTCTTTCTTTCTTTCTTTCTTTCTTTCTTTCTTTCTTTCTTTCTTTCTTTCCTTCCTTCCTTCCTTCCTCCCTTCTCCCTCCTTCCCTTCCTTTCCCTCTTTCTCACTTCCTTCCTTCCTCTCCTCTTTCCCTCCTCCCTCCCTCTCTTTCTTTATTCCTTCCTCTACTCTCCCTCTCTCTCCCCTCTCTCTCACCCTCCCTCTTCTCTCATTCTCTCCGTCCCTTCCTCTTTCCTTCCTTCCTTTTTACCCCCTCATGTAACATTTTACTTCCTTCAATGCTAACATTTAAGTCTACAAGCTCCTTTGTAACTGTCATCTTCATCCTGGCTTCTGTCATCTACAGGGTGAGCACAGCCACGACATCCTAACGGGGCTCTCCTCTTGCTCCTTCTTGCCCATTCTAGTCAATCCTGTATACTCTAGAAGAAATGGAAATAAGATATGCTATTCCTTGGCTTTAAAGTCTTTCAGGGCCTTCCCATGGCCCTTATGATAACACCCAAGTCTTAAGATCCAGAAGGCCCTTGGGCCTTCTATGCTTCTTGGGAAGCATATTAGAAGGTGTGCAGTGAGGGTACATTCAGTCCCCATTCCCCATAAACAGTATCAGGCTTGTTCTCAGTATTTCAGCTGAACATGACGGCACATGTCAGGGGACGCTCGGTGGCCTTGTTGCAAAAACAATGCACTCTCAGAGGATGTCACATGCTACATACACATTTGTGTCTCACAAAAACACTCAGCAAAGAACAGGTGCCAAGGTATAATTCCCCATTGCCTGCCCTCCCCAAACTCAAAGATTGAGTCTGTTTTTTTTTTCTCATTCAGTAATGTGGTTCTTCAACCACAGTTTTATTATTATTATTTTTTTTACAAATAGTTTATTGTCTAATTCGTTTCCACATAACCCCCAGTGCTCATCCCCACTAGTGCCCTCCTCCATGCCCATCCCCCCTCCCCCCCACATCCATCAGTCCTCAGTTTTTGTCAGCATTCAAGAGTCTCTCATGGTTTGCCTCTCTCCCTTTCCCCCACCATTTCCGCCCTTCTTCTCCCCCTTGTTCCTCCGTCAAGTTCCTCCTAATCCTCCTATACGTGCAAACATATGATATTTGTCCTTCTCTGCCTGACTTATTTCGCTCAGCATAACACCCTCAAGGTCCATCCATGTTGCTACACATGGCCAGATTTCATTGTTTCTCATTGCCATGTAGTATTCCATGGTATAGATAAACCACATCTTCTTGATCCATTCGTCCGTTGATGGACACTTAGGCTCTTTCCATGTTTTAGCTATTGTGGAGAGTGCTGCTATGAACATTGGGGTACATGTGCTCCTATGCATCAGCATTTCTGTATCCCTTGGGTAAATTCCTAGCAGTGCTATTGCTGGGTCATAGGGGAGTTCTATTGTTAGTTTCCTGAGGAACCTCCACACTGTTTTCCAGATGGGCTGTACCGGTTTACATTCCCACCAACAGTGTAGGAGGGTGCCCGTTTCTCCACATCCTCGCCAGCATCTAGAGTTCTCTGATTTGCTCATTTTAGCCACTCTGACTGGCATGAGGTGGTATCAGATTGAGTCTGTTTTATGGGGACCAGATATTGGGACAAAAAATGATCTTTAGGGTTGTGTGAAGAGTAACCTGTGACCATGTGGCACTTTATTTCCATTCATGCCAACGAGGTGTTAGCTTTCTTCATACATAGGCAGGTGTGCAGAAGCCTGGGTGTCCCACAGCTGAATCTTATGGATGTCCTTCTCTCCCCGGTTGACTTGCTCTTTTCTGCTTCAAGGTCTCTGCATCTGTGCTCTTTGCACGGAATGCTCACCATTCTGACTCATGTAGCTGTCCTGTTTGTCTAGATAAATCCTACTCATCATCCAAGCATCATCGGATGATTCTCTTATTGTAGTTTCTACCTTCCCACTCTAACCTGCAAAGAAGGCAAGCACAAGTGGGAACATCATCCCAATTTTAAACCTCAGAGATGTAGAGTGTGGCAATAACATAGAGAATGGATAGAGCATAACTAGATAGTCAAAATGGAAGAAGAGCCTGTATTACTGACTGAATCAAACTTCGGATGTTTTTAAGTCAAAGACAACAGTTTAACCAGCACCACCCTTACCTTGGTCCAGGTCTATCTGAAGCCTCTCTGATTAAGGGAAACTCTACCTACAACTGATATGTGTTTCTCTAGGAATGAAAGTGGGGTCCTACCAAGGGCCACCTCACCAAGGCTCACCTTGCCCCGCACCTGGAAGGGTGACAGGTCATGTTGTACCCACTACTGGGCTCTGCTTAATATGTGAGAGCAATTCTTCTGGGGAATTATATTGGGCATAGAAACATAGGTTTTACTCTAATGGGGGTAGGAGAAGATAACAGAAGAGAGGGAAGTTTTTCCTCGAGGAAACCCAGTTTTTATCAGAGGGAGAATATAGACTAAAGATCATACTCACAATCGTATTTTATTGAACATGATTACTTTACCTTATTTGAAAAGGGACTGCATTGTTACTGAAAATATTTTTATATGGTTGATAAGTTGACACAGCCTGTGGTATTGCAAGCATGTATTTCAGGCAAACCAAAATTAACAGTAAAGGAGATAAGCCTAAAATGGAAAGGTATCAGGACAATGATTAGGAAAACAATTATGGATGAAATCTTTAAAACATTAATTCATTCAGGAAATATCTAATATGTTTCATTCAATAAGAAGTCATTCAGCAATTATCTATTGATAAGTATCCATTAAACCCCAGGCATTGTGCTACTTACTTGATTATTGGAATACATATGCATTTCTCTTAAAGCATCCTAAATAATAGTTTCCTAATATTTTTAATTTTTTATGTAACAAGAAGTAGCCAGTGTATTGGAACAGGTTCCAGATAAGGAGTCAGCCAACTAGGGTTCTGGTCTTTGAACTGTGTGATTGTGATTTGGCAAATAACACAGCCTCTCCAGCTACAGAGTGGAGATACAACAAGAAAAATGTCTATGTCCTACTTCCCTAGCAGAATTACTCTGGGCATCAAGATATCTACAAAAATGAATTTTGGAAGCCACAGTGCACCAGACACGTGAAGGAGATATAACTTTTGGTGACTCCTGTACTGTCTTTGGCAGGCCCGCAAGTACATCATGGACTCCATGGGAGAGAAGTATGCAGAAGGCATTATCCTGGATTTGGAAAAGACATGGGAGGAATCTGATCCGCGAACACCACTCATCTGTCTCCTGTCTATGGGCTCAGATCCCACAGATTCCATCATTGCCCTGGGGAAGAGATTAAAAATAGAAACCCGTTATGTATCCATGGGCCAGGGCCAGGAGGTCCATGCCCGCAGGCTCTTACAACAGACCATGGCGAATGTGAGGCCAAATATCTACTCTTTTGTTATGTTGTTGATATTGCAGGTTATAGAATAGCAGTGCAGAAAAGAACTTGTGAATCAGTAAGAATATAAATTTATGCACTGCATTGTTCACTAAAGTGGGAAAAGTGTTTGAAAATTTTCATGGAAAATTAGATGTAATTTAAGACTTTTTCTGCTGAACCTTGACTTATGGAAAACTTACCCAACCAGAACATCTTCTTTCCCAACCAGTTTGCATAATGCTAAGCACCATGCCAGATCACAAGCCCTCAGTGGGGTCTATAGCTGGCACTCTCCAGGGAATCCCTTTCCTGGGGACATAACTGGTGGTCCCAAACCCAAACAGTAGGCCAACCATAAAAACACCAGGTTCTAGGTCCTGGCTGCTCAGTCTAGAACCTTATTGCTTGCTGCATCCTGGTCCATTTTCTCTGGTCTAGCCATGAGCCTACTGGGTTCTGGAACCTCCATATTTACCTTGATCCTCTTCTAGCCCCAAATTGTGTCCCGCTCCAGCTTTGGCGAAGGTTTGGGATGGGTCATGGGTGCTCACATATGCTGTGCTGTGTCTGAGCACATGATCTGCACTTGGGAGGGCAGAGTGTGTATTTAGAGCTGAAAACAAGCATCTACTTAAGAATGCCAGGTCTGGCCCGACATGAGGGCTTGGTGGGCCTCCACCCTGGCCTTTCCCTCCTCTTGGCCTCCTCTCCTCTCTTCCCTCCCTTTTTTTCACTTTCTCTGTTCCTCCCTCTGCATATTACTATGCCTAGAACAAAAACACCAACGTTATTTAACTCTAACGTAAAATAAATGTTTAATAAATATAGTTTCAGACAGCTAAATTAGACTATAAATGGAATAATTCAGTTTATCCATATTTTATGTGTAGTAGTTTAGTTTGAAGTAGAAGGAAAAAATCTTTATTATTATTAGTATGCTTATAAGTTGTCAGAGGTAATAGTTTTTAAAAGTTTTGTAAGGAAGGTTTGAGGCAGAGGCCCTGGCTGGCTCAGTCAATAGCATGTGTGACTCTTGATCTTGGGGTTGTTAGATGTAGAGATTATTTAAAACATAAAATCTTTTTTTTAAAATTTTTAGCATTTATTTTTGAGAGACAGAGTGTAGCAGGGAAGAGGCAGAGAGAGAGGAAGACAGAGAATTGGAAGCAGGATCCAGGCTCTGAGCTGTCAGCACAGAGTCCTATGTGGGGCTTGAACCCACAAACCACAAGATCATGACCTGAGCTGATGTCAGACACTCAACTGACTGAGCCACCCAGGTGCCCCAAAACATAATAACATAAAATACATAAAATTTTGATAAAAAAAGAAAAAAGGAAGGTTTGAGGTGATATGACAGGCAACATGGATGATCTGCTCAGTAAGAAGAACACAAAGCATTTAATATGGAATGTGGCAATTCTCAAGAAACAGCCTCTGCTAACAGATTCCATGGGTTGAAACAGCAAAGTTCTCAGATTCCCCTGCATGCTGGCTGACAGCAGCCAGCTCAACCCTTTCTGTGGTTGTTACGTTTTATATTTAATTTTTAAAAAATTGTGAACAGTGCTAATTACATTTTTCAAGGGACCAACAATAGGTTCCTTATTCAGCAGCACTGTATAAGCCTCAAGAAAATATAAAGGGATATGTGAAATTTCAGAGCAATCAGTTTTATACTAAGGGTTTAGATTTGGTGCTTGGTCTGTTTCTTTGAAAGAGATATAACTCGGGCTGCACTAGTCAAATCTAAATGATCTGAAGTTACAGAGTCAAGAAAACAACTCAAGATTATGATCTCAATATTATAGATCATATTAGCAAACATATTCTATAGATTAAATATTGAATAAATTATTACTAACTGATCTAAATTACTGCCTCTGTTGGTTTAGACAAGGAATATTCTTAGGCTCATAAAATGTTTTATAGAAAAGCAGGGCTTTTGTGTTCTAAGGCTCCTGTCCTTAGAGTGATCAGATTCCCCAGAGAAGTTTCTTCCACTTTTTAGAGGGTATATGCCCTGCCTTCCAGGATTCTGGGAACTCCCATGGGAGAAGGGAGGTAATAGGTCTCAAAACTGAGTAGGTAAGCGTTCTTCCACCTGTCCTCGTTGAGGTTCCTAGACCCTTCCTTCATGTGCGGATGTCCTTCAGTCTGGACTCTGTTTGCCTCCTAAAGAAAATCAGCTTTCCCTTTTTCCTAGGGAGCCGGTCTTCTCCCCTGTTTCCAGACGAACATCTGAGCACATACTCTTGAGTGTTTGGAGTTATGTGGCATAAGTCAGATCCCGTCTCAGGTTTCCTTGCTTCCTTGAGGATTCAGCTTTCTTGAGTCTGCTTTAAATGTTACTGATATTGTCTTTAGCCTCACTGTCCTTGTCCTTAAGAGTGCGTGCCTTTAAAAACGTCCCTTTGTTGTTCTTCTCATGGAACGTGGGAGGAGGCTGAGCTAAATGGATGTTTTCATCCAACCATCTGTACGTGGCAGTGCTGTTACCTCATCTGAGGCCTCACTTTGGTTATTTTCACAACTCCTACCATATAGTATCACTGCAGTTGGCATGCTGGTGTATTGTGGGACAAGAAAAAATATACATATCTCAACTAAACATCACTGTATCCATAGATTTTGTCTGGATTAATTGAGTGGTTAGTGTGCTTCTCTGTGAAATGTTAATTACTCGATTTCTAAAGAATGTATGAAATTGAATCTCTGGATGAAACACGAAGTAGCCTAATTTCTGTTTATTCTCATGGACCTAGGGGGGATGGGCACTTCTGCAGAACTGCCATCTGGGGCTCGATTTCATGGAAGAGCTGATGGACACAGTTATAGAGACCGAGGTCATACACAGTGCCTTCCGCCTCTGGATGACCACAGAAGTTCACAAGCACTTTCCCATCACGCTCCTTCAGATGTCCATTAAATTTGCCAATGAGCCTCCACAGGGCCTGCGGGCGGGACTGAAAAGAACATATGGTGGTGAGTTGAGGAATACTTCCAAGGTTAGAGGAGTTTTTGTACTTCGGTTGTTTTCTTAAAGAAATTATAAAAACAGCTATGATAGAGTTACGGCAGATTGTACTGTTACTAAACATGACAGGGAGAGGATGGTACCCATTGTCATGCTCCTTGTGGAATATGCCCTTGTGGCGTGAGGACCTCAGAGCTTGCAATGATCCGTTTTATAGTTTTTCTGTTTCTCTACATTGCTCTGCTTTGGCCAGTGCTGTCCTCCAGCTAGACACCTGCCTTCTTATGTTAACATAATTTTGTCATTTATGGTCTTCGTGCTCCACACATAAAGTTGGCCAGTAGCCTCTTTCAAGAGGAGACGCTAAATTAAAGCTATGACCTGCCTCCACTACCTGAAGCCATCTGAACAGCTTACAGGTTTTTTTAGAGTTGCTCACAAGGCTCAAATTTCTGTCAACCTACAGGTAATGTGGGGATAAAATAGATGAAGAAGAATGAGGACAGCGAAACAAAATTCTAAATAAAAAATGTACAATTATATGCATATATCCATATAATAATTATAGTTATTATTTGGGGAATATACTCAGCGTGTGGTGGGCTTCTATATACACTGTTTTAATTAATAGTAAATTGTTAGTAGTGTATACAGAAGTCCATTGTAACCTAAGTACATGCTCCAAATAATAATAATAATAACAACAATAACATAATTATTAGTAGCAATTTTAGTAATAGTAGTAGTATTTATTTCACTGCCATCGTTCTTCTACCTCTAGTTTACCCCCACAGTATCTTATCAGATTGGCAGAAGCTTGGTCCATGTTAGCAAGGCCCCAGCCACCTCCCCCAAACTCTTTGCAGATATTTCAGAGAGAAATACCGCCTGGACACCCAAAGGTTAAGTTATAATTGTCATACGAATGTGATAAAAATAATTAAAGACAAGTGAAGTTTACTATCAGAGATGTACAAAAATGATTAATAATGTATAAATGTAATAAAAAATAAAGGTGTGTGAGCGATGAGACATTTTTTTCACCGCACTGACCATGACAGGCGTGAGCCAAGACCTGCTGGATGTGAGCACCGTGGCCCAGTGGAAGCCCATGCTGTATGCCGTGGCTTTCCTGCACTCCACAGTCCAGGAGAGAAGGAAGTTCGGTCCCCTGGGGTGGAACATCCCCTATGAATTTAATCAAGCCGACTTTAATGCCACTGTGCAGTTCATCCAAAACCACTTAGATGACATGGATGTCAAAAAGGTACTCTGTGCACGCCACCTTGTGCCACTGGCTGTCGTGGGTGTGGGTCCTCTGGTTTCCATGCCTGTCCAGCTTTGGGATGGATCCTGTAAGAGCGATAAGCTTGTGTGCTTGCAGACATATCTCTAAGTCATAGCAACTGGGTCACACTTGCCTCTTGATTTCAGATGAAAAAAAAATGAACCAATTTTGATTATTTTTATTTCTCAAAGCCAAGTTGCAATTATTTTTATTTCTCAGAGCCCAGTTGAAATTACATGTAAGGCAACTTGAAAAGGTCTACTGGGAGGGGGGAACAGGTGAGAAAACTTATTTTCTAAGATCCTAAAAAATGGAAATTCAAGCCTAGATTACTTTTGAAGCATGTGCCTTTTAGAGAGCTGCCTCAATATTCTCAAAAAGAATCTTATTTTTTTCCGTTGAAATTAAAGTATGAAAGCATATGCACCAATGGGGTCTATTTTAAATCACAGGCATGAGATCTGAGCCATCCCCGGGCTTGTCTATATAATTTTCTTCCTGCCCTTGTAACATTACTGATGAAGAATGAACAAATGGCATCGGTCACCACAAAAACAGAGATGTTACTCGGTGGGGGAAACCCGGATGAGACTGTGGTCAGTTGTACAAAGCTGTTGTGTGAATTTCCACAGGGCGTCTCCTGGGCCACCGTCTGCTACATGATAGGAGAGATCCAGTATGGGGGCAGAGTCACCGATGATTATGATAAGAGGTTGCTGAACACGTTTGCTAAGGTCTGGTTCAGCGAAAACATGTTTGGATCAGATTTCAGCTTTTACCAAGGATATAATATTCCCAGATGCAACACCGTGGACAGCTATCTTCAGTATATCCAGGTTTGTCAACTTCAGGATTTGATGCAGAGAGCAAATGTCCGCAGCCTTTTGACCATTTTGATTTACACTGCAAATACTGCTTTTGAAATAAATTTTAATGGCAATACAGACTTTCACTGTAGGTACTTTCTTCCTATGTTTATGTTCACCTCATGGTTAAAATGTTTATATTTGTTCTGAGTGTGTATTTTTTGGGAATGCACTTCTACCTTCTCAATTATTCCTCAGTGAGGAATATTTTGGGGGGATATGATGGACTGGGCAGACTTTGAACTGGGGAAACCACACAAATTCCCTGGAGCTCTCCACCTTGAGACTTCAGGCACCTGTGATGACAAGACAAAGGCCACCTCTGGACTCATCCTGAAACATCTGTCCCTTAGTCCTGGCCCAATGGAGGGCACATGAGTATATTCAGGAGCCCGCTTTGCATAAGCACATCCTGTCTCAACCTGGGCACCTCTGACATTCCCGGTGGGATTCTTTGCGGTGGAGACGTGTCCCGTGTGGAGTGGTGAGCAGCATTTCTGGCCTCCCCCCACTAGATGTCAGTAGCACCCCCACCCAGCTGCGACAGTCAAAAATGTCTCCAGGCATTGTGCCCTGGGGGTGGAATCACTCCAGGCTGAGGAGTACTGCTCTAAGAAGGAATAAGGTGGATTGTGACTGGAAATTTAGGGGAAAGGATCTGATTTGTGTATAGAGGTAACTACATTTTGGGTGTCTCTCTGCCTTGAACTCTTGGGTTCAATATCTAGAAATCTCTTTTGCATCTCTCCATGATTTATCTCCAAGTGGACAAACTAAACCACGATAGCCCCAAAAGGCTAAATTTATCAGTACACAGAGGTTCTGTGATATACGTATGTATGAGTTTCTCATATATTATCACCTCTACACTTTTACTAATTCACATCAGCAAATATATTTGTCTTAACTGTACTATATATGTCTTTAAATCATCAGTACTGAATAGGAAAGTGCCTATGAATGTATACATTTAGATATGTCTTTACATATACCTCATTTCCCAGTGAACTTGAGGCTATTCATAAGAAGACATTATGTAAAAGGGAATAAAATAAGGGAGGAGATTGTAGGAATAATATGAATAAGATAGTAATAAAGTTTAGGATATAATTCACACGTAGAAATAAATATCAAATTGTTGGTACATTTTCTTTCTTTCAAATAGCTGAGTTCCTTGCCTGCTTTTTTCTGCCTCTGATTGTCTCTTGCTGTCTCTTTATTTTTTAATGTTTATTCGTTTTTGAGAGAAAGGGGGGGAGTGGGAGAGGGGCAGAGACAGAGGGAGACACAGAATCCAAAGCAGGCTCCAGGCTCTGAGCTGTCAGCACAGAGCCCAAACTGGGGCCTGAACCCATGAACCATGAGATCATGACCTGAGCTAACATCAGACGCTTAGCCAACTGAACCATTCAGAAGCCCCCCCCGCCAGCATTTTTTTAAAAATGTTTACTTATGTCTCTGCTTTTCTCTTGGACTTGGTTGCTCTTGATATTCCTCTCTGTTCCTAGTCCCCATCTTTTTCCCTGGGAGAGTACAGTTCCCACTTGCAGCCTCTTTGGGTCATAATTGCTAAAACTGTCATTTTCTGGCATCTTAAAAAACATAGTAACCGTTTGTTTAGTCATACCACATTTATTGAAATGATTGGTTTGAATTAAGTCAGACCTTCAGAAAACAACATACTAATCTGTAGCTCCCTTTCTGTATTTCACATGTTCTGAAATAAGACAGTATCTCTTCAATTAAATTTGACCGAGGTACAGACATTAAAGACAACTTTTATTATGTCTCTGAAGACAACTTTTGATTCTTTTTAAAAAAATTTTTAATGTTTTATTTATTTCTGAGAGAGAGACAGCGTGAGCAGGGGAGGGTCAGAAAGAGAAGGAGACACAGAATCCGAAACAGGCTCGAGGCTCTGAGCCAGCTGTCAGCACAGAGCCTGACGCAGGGCTTGAACCCATGAACTGCGGGATCATGACCTGAGCTGAAGTCAGATGCGCAACCAACTGAGCCACCCAGGCACCCCAACAACTTTTGATTCTTTTCTGGAGAAATTATTGAGATTGTAGCCTGACACAAATACGAGATCATGCAAACACTTATCTTTTGGAGGGATTATTTTATGTTCTTTCTTTATTTTAAAAATTGAATAGAGTTAACACACAGTGTTAGATTACTTATCTTAATAAAAACATTTGTTTCTGAAGACGGTATAGATTCACTGGTGCTTATGTCAGCCATCTGGGGTTTTTGTTGTCAGAGCCTGCCTACCTGTGACAGCCCCGAGGTGTTTGGGCTGCACCCCAATGCCGACATCACCTACCAGAGCAAGCAGGCCAAGGACGTGCTGGACACCATCCTCAGCATCCAACCCAAAGACAGCTCTGGTGGAGGGGATGAGACCCGGGAGGCTGTGGTGGCCCGGCTCGCCGACGATATGCTGGACAAGTTACCCCCAGACTATGGCCCATTTGAAGTGAGTTGATGACATCCTGACAAGCTGTCAGCTGTGGATGCCTCTGTCAGGTTGGGGGAGTGAGGCATAAGGAAGGAGGGCCAAAAATGATTTTTCTGAAATTAAAGAAAAAATATTCAAAAACATACTTCCTAAAGAACCAGCAAAAGAAGTTTTTAAACCTATAAATGTAATCATTTCAAAATATAAATGATAAAAGAAACCTGACAAGACTGTTCATGTTCATAACTAGGTTATAAGTGTATATTGGTGGGTTGGAACTGCTTTTCTGGAACTTTCTCTTGAGGTACTTCACCTTGTCATTTGTTCAAATGAAAGTAATGTATTTTTAGAGTAAACCATCTGATTATTTATTTATTTATTTGAGAGAGAGAGTAAGAGAGAGAGAGAGCAGGAGTGGGGGAGAGGGGTGGAGGGAGAGGGGAAGAGAGAGAGAATCTCAAGCAGGCTCCATGCTCACCACATAGGGCTCAGTCCCAAAACCCTGGGATCTTGACCTGAGCTGAAATCAAGTGTCAAATAGCTCAACCAACTGAGCCACTCAGGCGCCCCAAGCACCTGATCATTAAAAAGAAAATGTTGTGTAATGTAATGCACACCTTAAAATTCTGGCCATCTTAATTTCAGGCAGCCTATATTTAGATCATTAACACTTTGCAGCTACATGAGTTTTGAAAATTAATTTGTCTTTTGAATATGTAAGTAACTTCTAAGCAAAATTTATGATTAGGAAAGTAATTTTTTAGGCAGTTTAGCAAATGTTAGTGAAAAGATTTACCCCAAAGACATTTTTAAATCTTGGATAAAAGCACAGGTAACTCACTTACTTTCCCTATAGTCGTAATAGATGACCCAGATTAAACATGTGACACTTTTGTCACAGGAATCATGTTCCTTTATATATCGACCTTTCCTACCTGGCTTTGCAACAGAAGCCTGCAGCATTTTGTTTCTTTACCATCCTGTCATTTTCCACAAAGCAGGCCATTTTGGTTGCTCGTACTGTAGACTGAACTCAAGGACTTATTGCCAAGGGAATAATTTCCCCTGGAGAAAACTGATCACTTGCTTGGGGAAAATCAATACTCTTATCAGCTTTCATAAGCACCTCTCATCATAGTATCAAGAAAGAGGTCATTCATATCTACTAGTGGTTGAAATATTTATGAAGCAATAAATATATCTAAAAATATCTTAATAGTTACATAAATAACTGTGGTAAGTAGTGGGGCTTAGGAGCGTCCGCTCCCTTTGGCTGACTTTGTCAATGCTGCCTTAGGATAAAGCAGCACGACCCAGCAGGGTGGCTGACCGATCCATGGAATACTCTCAATAAATACTTGTAAGATGGAAATGGACGGCTGGGTGGGTGGGTTGGAGGATGAATGGATGGTGCTTTGATGGAAAACACTGAACGCTTTTAAAACAGAAGCTTAGTCTTTTGAAGCAGCCAGCAGGATGGCTGTGCAGAATAGTTGTACATGTCTGCCCGTGTGTGTGTGTGTGTGTGTGTGTGTGTATGTGTTTGGAAGTCTTAGACAGGCAGGTAAGTGAATGTTCCCCGGTAAGTGCAGCTGCTATTTGGAAGGCTGCATGGTTGTGGTCCTGTGTTTCTATTCTACTGTGAATGAATGGTCGCCCGTTCTCTCCCACATGGGATGAAAAATTGGCCAGACATCTAACAGATGTTTCCTCTTATATTTCCTCTTTGTTTTCTGGCAGAGAGAAAAATAAAAGCTTACCATTGATGGAATTGTAAGATTTGGGGTCTTTTCAGCAGCCCCAGGGTGCCAGTTACGTACACATTAGTAGATGTCACATGTTTCAAACACACTCAATGTCTCCGTGGCAGGTGAAAGAGAGGCTGCTAAAGATGGGGCCGTTCCAGCCCATGAACATTTTCCTCAGGCAGGAGATAGACAGAATGCAGAGGCTACTGACTCTGGTCCGCAGCACCCTGATGGAGTTAAAACTTGCTATCGATGGCACCATCATCATGAGCGAAAATCTACGAGATGCACTGAATTGCATGTTTGATGCCAGGATTCCTGCTCAGTGGAAGAAAGTATGTTTAAGTCCACTCTTCTTCTACCTAATCACTTGATTGTTGTAAATAGTTGTAACTGGCCGGTGGCAAGCTTTCAAGCATAATTTACTTAAAAGGGTTCTTTTGTTTAGGGACTAATCCCCTTATAGGCCTATATTTTTGGTAGGTAGGGAAGTAGACTATTTATCATCACCCACATATCAGGCACTCTACTAGGCCATTTGCATGCATTATTTCATTTAAATTATGCATTTTATTGCCCTTGTTTTGCAGGTGAAGAACTTGAAATTGGGAGATGCTAAGTCTTTCCCCAGATCACACACCTAAGAAGCCTAGGGATCAGAATTTAAACCCAAGCTCCCTTGGACTTCAAAGCCCATGATGTTAGATTTACAGAAAGAAGTGTTCCTACACACACACACACACACACACACACACACACACACCCCAATGAGAAACATTTTTCCTTGCTTTGTCTGGAGATATGGGAGCGAGCCTATTTCCAAGCAACAAGATAATGATTTGACAGTATGCTTACTGATCACGTGCTGGTGCTTGTGATAAATAACAAGGTGTACTTTTGCTAAATACTTGTCTACTTGAAAAAGTGAAAGGAGTACCTGAGTGTCTTTGTCGATCAGCTCATGCATTGTAGGGGGTTGCGAAGACCTGGGGGTGTGCCAGGAGGACTTGGGGAGGCATGAGGCAGGGGCCAGGTGTCGGGGAATGTACAGCAGCATCTAGAGATGGGATTGGGTCATTCAGTGACTGGACTCTTGGCCTTTTGGAGGCTTCTCAGGTAAATGGGAAGGTGAGGTGTGACAGGGTTAGGACTGAAAGCCTCTCTCAGAAGAGACTCACTGGGCACTGAGACTCTGATATCTCTCCCAGGGCTTTAGAAACGTAGGATCAGCTTTGACCAGACTCCATCCTATCTTCACCTCTAATGACTTTATTCCCAAGGCCAGAGAGTTTTCTGTCTGGAATGACTTTCCTCGTTGGCCTTCCTGGTTCTCTTCCTGGGAGAACTTTCCTGGTCACTGACCATGGGCAGGTTCAGTCCCCACCAAACCAGCTCTCCCTGCTTGGTCAGCACCAAGAAGGCCCTGGCACAGGGATCCTTGCCGTAAGGCACCTTCGCATAGACGGTTCCCTGTGCCCTCACATCAAATGTTGTATAAACATGTCTCTTTTAGTTAACACAACTAAAAAGACAGGATAGACTGCATTAGCCTAATTTTAAAATTATGGTCTTTTTATTCAGGTTTTTATTCTATTCAAGTTATTATCATTCTTTGGAACCTTATTATCTCTTGAAAAATAGGCAAATTAGGTCTTAAGAATTTGAAATTCAAGCGGTGTATATCTACCCAGGCTCATCACTACATTTATTCATACATAAAGCATTCCAATTAAGGAAAAATCATATAAAACACGATTTGGAGATACCTACTAATGCAGCTGCTAATAACACTAAGGACGTATCCATGCCCACGTGTGAGTTCAGGCAACATGTTACAGGCAATGAATGCAATTGATTTGTTGGTGGTAAGGGACCTGTGTTTCCGTTTCTTCTCCTTCATCAGAGAAAATAAAAGTTTATTCTAAGGACAAGAACTTCAGAGAATAACAGTGTGTGCCTCATTAAAAATGAGAAGCAGAGAAAGATATGATTTATCATCCACAGAATATATTTTAAAGAGACCATGAGCACATTTATGTAAATAGAAATCATGTTTTACGGTGTATCTATTAAAAATGTAACCTGAGGAAAAAATAGCTGAAACCTATTTAATGTGATTCAATTAATTGTTTGAATTACTTTATAGCAGAATTGACAGTGAATATTTGTACGTGGAAGGTGATTCTGTTGACACCAGACATCTTGCACAGCATACTGAGCGCTGAATTGATTTGGTATTCATGCGATGATTAGATGATTCTATCGTATCTTAATACCAGTAGGGAGGAAGAATAATTTGAAAACTTAAATGTCAAAACCCAAGGGGCATTCCTGTCATTTTAGGGACTTCTGAATTCTAAAAGTGAAATTGATATTTCATAATTTTTTTCTGTGAACATTGCTAGTTACACAGCAGAATTTCATTGTTTCAATGTATGCATTTCAGGCGTCATGGGTTTCAAGTACATTGGGTTTCTGGTTTACTGAGCTTATAGAAAGAAACTGCCAGTTTACTTCGTGGGTGTTCAATGGCCGACCCCACTGCTTCTGGATGACAGGCTTTTTTAACCCCCAAGGATTTTTAACTGCAATGCGCCAGGTAAGAGCTCTGATTTGCACCTGTTGTTTTCTTATGATGTTCTTCTACAAGGTTTTCTTCTGCCAGTATAGTTTTAAAGACTATAATGAGACAGAGAATGGCTGTCTCTCTTTGGCCCCAGCAATGACATTGTCCTGAAAGTAAACACAGCAACTTTTTCTCAGGCTGCTAGTTTGAATTTCAAAGTATTTATTTGGCATTTTTATATTTGATATGATTTGATATTTCTTTTTAAAGTGTAAGTGCTTAAATTAAGACATGGGTATTGTTTATGAGAGAATCTTTTTAACTTTTTAAGTGCAATTTTTCTTCCTTTGAATTAGGGTAATTTGGGCTTCCACTTTCATTGCTGTTATGCTCTTTATGTTAAGAGCACCCTTAACCTTCACCCTTTGCTCTTGTTCTTGTCCTGAGCAGGAAATCACTCGGGCCAACAAAGGCT
The DNA here is from genome assembly GCF_008692635.1 of Crocuta crocuta. Classification (NCBI taxonomy): domain Eukaryota; kingdom Metazoa; phylum Chordata; class Mammalia; order Carnivora; family Hyaenidae; genus Crocuta; species Crocuta crocuta. The sequence goes on from NW_027551559.1 coordinate 882,634, forward strand.
GGGCCTTAGACAATATGGTGCTTTGCAACGAGGTCACCAAGTGGATGAAGGACGACATTTCTGCCCCTCCCACAGAGGGTGTCTACGTCTATGGCTTATACCTTGAAGGTGCAGGCTGGGACAAGAGGAACATGAAACTCATCGAATCCAAACCAAAAGTGCTCTTTGAATTGATGCCCGTCATAAGGATTTATGCAGAAAACAACAGTAAGTTGTCTTGGGCGTTCAGGGAAGGTGGGCATTATCAGATTGGATAATGTGATAAACACAAGACCTCATTATTCTTGCTATCACGTGAGGATTTTACTATTTTATCAACTTCACATTTGCACCCATGTTTACTGACTGCTAGGCACTCTTTTGAGTGTTATTGGGAGGCAAAGTTTCTAGATAGTTCTTCCCTATCTACTAAAGCAGGTAAAATATATACAGATACTCATGAAACATTAGCTGTTGAGATAAGGAGCAAGTGTTTGCAGGAGTTACCAGATGGTAGGAAAGGAAGGTGGGTGGGATGGGTAGAGTGGGAAGAAGGGGTCAGAGGCAGGGTCTCAGGAACAGGGGCTGGACAGGACACAGAAGGGCGGAGAGGATGCGGTGAGGCAAGTGGTAGAAGGAAGGCTTTCTCGGCAGGACCACTCAGGGCTCACTGGAGGTGCTGGCTCCACCAGCTTGGAGAGTTAAGCCAGGCTCGAAAAGCCAGATTGAATTCAGGGACGTTTGGCTTCACCCAGTAGCTAGTGGTAAAATGCTGGATTCATATTTGAGCCTGTGAACATAGCACGTCTATGAAGCACACATGATTTTTCACTTTGAAAAGTTCTGCCTGACAGATCTAAAAATATCTAAACTGGTTTCCACCATTGGCCTGATGTGTTCTGGAGGCTTCTGATACATTTCACTCAGCTAATATCTCCTCAGCAATAGCTACCTTTCTACCTTTCAATTTTTTAAAATAAAAATTGCATATATTTAAGGTGTAGAACATGATGTCCTGATACAGATATACCTGTATGTGGTGAAATGATCACTATAAGCCATACGCTTTGGAGGTGGCCATGATAGTGGATCCCAAGGAAATACTAAAACACAGGAGATTCTTCTTTAAACAAGTAAGGAGTAGACAATTTCTCTTGGAAACAGCTTCTAGTATCCCCATCCCTTAGATAAATATCAAATTTGGAAACGTGGGTCAAGGAAAGAGAGTTCATAACTATGAATATTTCTCTTTTAAGCAAATATTTGCTGAGTGTCTAATATATGCCAGCCACAATCTTAGGTGCAAAGGACACAAAGATAATGATGAACCGGATCGTGCCCATAAGGGCTTCCCTCTAGTGAGGGAGACTTACAAGTAAATCAGTAATTAAAATAGAACTTGACACATGTTGGACATACACTCAGGATGCTCGGGAAGTCTGTGAGATTAGTAGAGATTGCTTCTGAGAAGTGCTTTGAGGTTAAGAACGGGTGTAAGAGGAGTTGGCGATAGACTTTTCTTGGCAGAGGCAACTAGCCTTAGCTCACTCAATCATTCAGTGAGTATTTAGCTGGTATTGGCCACCTGCCATTCTCTATTCAGTTGTTGGGGATGCGACAGTGAAAGAAGACCAGGCAGAATCCCTGTTCTTAAGGAGCCCAGTGTCAAGGAGGGAAGGGCAGCCCAAAAAGAGGCAAATACAGTTGATCCAAGGATTTTGTACTTAGGAATTCACCTCTCCTCAGAAATTCGTCTGTAATGCTTGTGGCTTGGTTATTTGCAGGGGTTCACAAAACAGCAAAAAATGTGAGTCTCCCGACCGGCATGTTCCCACCTGAGGTTGAATAGGTGACACCCTGCCTTCCCACTCCACTCATGCTGTAAACAGGTGTCCTAAAATAAGGTTATGTATTGATGGGTTGATGAAAATGTCACAGGAAACTGCCCTGTCTATATTTCCCCTTGGAGCAGTGGCTCAGCAGTTGCTAATTCAGTGTTCACAGAGATTCTACAGACATAAGTCCCATGATAATGACTGTTGACTATACATGAACATACTGGCTTTAGACAGCTCTTTTTTATGAAGAAAACACACACATGCTATGCCAGGGAGCAGATGGTTTAAGGGCTTGGGGAGAGGCTCGCTGAGGAGGAAACACTGAGCTGAGATTCGGGTGACAGAGGGCACCTCTGCTAATATCCAGGGGCAAAGGTAAGGGTGCAAATGCATGAGGTAGCAATGGATAGGCTGTGTGGGAGGAACAGAAAGATGGTGCATGAAGGCAGAGGAGCCTGTGAAGAAAGCTGGGCGTCAAGAAAGAAACAGGAAGGTACTCTGCACGGTCTTTGACTCATGGCATTGCTCTACATACCCCGAGTGAATCCGACAGAATAAACGTGTCTGTTTGAGCCCGGGCAAGCACGCTGCCTGCGGCTTCATGTTTATTGGGTGGTGTGAAGACCTGAGGCCGTGGTTATTTTAGAGAAATAATAATTAAGTGTTCTTTTAACCAAAATTAATATTTTAGAAATCTTGCTTTATCATATCACTGGATCCAGTCAACCTGTTGCAAAAACATTTCCCTTAGAAAGTAAAAGAAAAATCTTCCTCACATTCAGTTAGGTGTTACTTTTGTATATCTTGTGACTAAGCGGTAAAAATCCATTGGAACATGACTTTGAACATCTCAGCATGATATTAATAAAATAATAATTTTATAATACAGGCACTTCTTTATTATTTAAGAACACATTTTTATAGAAGAATTGTACTCACCCTGCTGGGAATTAGTCAGCGGTGAGGCTCATTAGCAGCAGGTTAGGAGAGGAAATAAAAAGCAAAGAAAAAAGTGACTAATTTCAAAGCACTGAAAAAAAAAAACAAAGAAAAACTTTTCTTCTTTTTTCTTTTTCTTTTTCTTTTTTTGGTTTCAATAAGAGTTGATGCAGACTTGTTTTGCCTAATAGCTTTGTTGCTGGAGAAGTGTTTTTTAGCAATGAAAAGCTAAAATTCCACTGCTCTTTTCATACTATAAATCTAATTTTCATTTAATTTTGATAACTGAATAAGGCTCCAATTGAGATAAGGAGGTGTAGCATCATGAAAGACCAAAGGACACTCCAAAAATACAGTGATTTAAAGTTAAAATTCTTGGGGCATCTGGGTGGCTCAGTCAGTTAAACATCTGACTTTGGCTGAGGTCACGATCTCACGATTCATGGGTTCGAGCCCCGTGTTGGGCTCTGTGCTGACAGCTCAGAGCCTGGAGCCTGTTTCAGATTCTGTGTCTCCCTCTCTCTCTGACCCTTCCCTGCTCATGCTATCTCTCTCTCTCTCAAAAATAAATAAAACATTAAAAAAAAAAAGTTAAAATTCATATAATAAATTGTTTCCCTGTTAACATGAAGGGCAATTTTTCGTTTAAATAATTCATCACTGAATTTTCCATACAAGACTGGTTTGTCTTAAAAAGAAGTCTAGGTATTTATTTTGACTTTAGAAGTTGAGTAACGTGTCCCCAAATGCTTATTTTATTCATATTTCTTATTAGGACATCATGAGAGAGTCACCCAAACAGTATGAAATTCACCAGAAGGGCAAAGCTTCCCATATCAGCTTAAGCTCCTCTGCCCTCAAAGGAAGTTGAAAAGAGGCAGCTATGGGAAAGAAATGTCTCCTTACAGATGACTATATAGATAGGGTGATGCTTCTACATGAACTTCAGTGCTGTAGCCAAGATGATGGGAAAATGGTGATTAAAACATTGGGGGGAACAAAGCAAGACTCATATGAACCTTTGGCCAGTAGGGTGAGAAGGATCTCAGGGTCCCCACAGATAATAAGGAAAAAAGTGAAAAGTGTTTCTAAGAATATCTTTTGACCCCTCCTGATCCAACACTGTGCAGATATGGGGCTGGGGGTGGGAATAGCCCCATGGGGTGACCAGAAGGCGGAGACCTTCTGACTTTTGAGCCCCTTGGCATTTAATCCAATTTCAATGTGTAAACTTGGGACTCAGTAAACATCATGAGGAACATGAGTCTGGGAAATTTGTTTCAGTGAAAAGATGCGTGTGTGTATATGTGTGCATGCATGTGTGTGTACGTGTGTGTGTGTGGAAAGAGAAAGAGGAGAAATCTAACACATCTTGGGTGTCTACTGCATTCTAGGCATTATACTTTGCCCGTCATTTGCATATATTAACTTACTTAATCTTTACAACTACTCTGTAAGGTATATCGTGCCTAATTTGCAGATGGGGAAATGAAGGTGAAGAGATGTATGTAATTTGCCTACGATTCCCAGCTGCCAAACCTGGTATCAGAATCATGTTTGTCTGTTGTGGGATGAATGCAAACCTCTAACAATTCCTGTGACTATGCATTTAGGGAGTCTCTGTGTTGTTGGGGATGAAGCTTCAAAATGAAGGCTAAATTAAAGGGCACCTGGGTGGCTCAGTCGGTTAAGTGTCCCGTTCTGACTCTTGATTTTGGCTCAGATCATAATCTCATGGTTTGTGAGATTGAGTCCCATGTCCATGCTGTCAGCATGGAGCCTGCTTGGGATTCTCTCTCCCTGTCTCTGCCCTTCCCTGCTTGTTCTCTCTCTCTTTCTCTCTCTCTCTCTCTCAAAATAAACATTAAATGAGGACAGCTTCTTTGCATTTTGAAGCCATGAGTTTATTTTTCTCAAGTACGTGATGAAGTAAACAGAGAAAAAACCAGTGCCTGTTTGGGTGAGAGCTCTCACTCCCTACGGCCTCCCTCCCTGCATGCTGCACACTAAAGGTGGTCACCTCCCCGGCCGGATGGAGTGGCACATGTTCTCATATAAAGGACAGCCTGGATATATGGATTGCACTTCTGGTTTTATCACCCTATTTATTAATCGCGTGGCTTTGGAGGAATCTCAAATAAGCCATATTTTGAAGTCACTCATCTGGTGATCTCCAGCTCATTTTCACATCTTCCTGCAAAGACATAGAAGTAGGCACACACACATTAAATCCCAACTGTTGCTGAGATTCAGAGCATAGACTCTGGAGCCATTCTGGCCAGGTTTGATTCTTAGCCTATCACCTACAGCCTTGTAACCTTGAACGGACAGCTCACCTCATTCTGTTCCAGTTTTCTCGTCTGCAAAATGGATTTAATAACGGTACCCATCCCATAAGTTTGTTAAGAGCATTAAATGAACAATGTCTAGCACCTAGTTATCGTACAATAAATAATTTTGTTATGATTACTATTATTAATACATTAGCTCACATGTTTGTTGAGGGATGAAAAGAAATACATTAAGAGTGCACTATTTAATCACTTAAATGTTACACGCGAAGAGGAGTTGAATAAAGGAATGACTTAAAGGTGATCTAGAGAATCGCTGTGTGACTTGGTTGTTTGGATATTGGAAGAAACATATGATATAATGACACACTAGCATTTGGATGAAAAATGTAGGCTAGAGAGGGAAGTGACATAGTTGGAAAATAAAACTCCCTCAAGGTGTCTTATTAAAAGCTTTTGGATCCTAAAGCATAGAGCTCACCAATTTAGACAGCCTCTTTTCTCCACTCCTCCTTCGGGAACCCTGAGGCTTTAAACATGTTTAGCTGATTTGTTCTGCCTCCCTAGAATGTGTATTTTTGTCTTCAAAGTTATTTGTCTAACCAGGGCTAATGGTTTTGAATCACCTGTTTACATGGTTACTCAGTGTCTGTCAGGACTTTGACTATGAAATTTTATTTTCAGTGGTTTCTAATCCTGCTGCAGAAGTTTGCTTCATGCTGTGACTTGGCATGGGCACCAGCAGTTCTGAAGCAATCAAAACTAAATAAAATTGGGTAAATACATCAGAGAATTGTTTTTCACCTGCTCATTGAAAAGGATGCTATTTCCCTCCCAATTCTTCTTTTCTTTTGGGATTAAAATCCAAGCAGTCAAATACTCCCCAAGGTATAAGTATTATAATTATCATTTGGTTCAAATGTGAGACTCCAATGGGTGACTTTAAGATTTATGATGTTACCATGAAACGATGCTCAGCATCCCTCCTCATCAGGGAAATACAAATCAAAACCACACTGAGATACCACCTCACACCAGTCAGAGTGGCTAAAATGAGCNTATGATGTTAGTCAAATTTGTATCAAGAAGAACGATATTTAACATTTATTACATATTTACGGATCCCAGGATTAAAGGAATTAAGTCTATCCATCAGTATTATTAGTATTAACTACACTCTGTGAGTTCACTGCCATTCACTTATTTCATCAGAAGTTTTCACATATTTGCCTAATAATTATTACTAATGATATTCCCATGATACTTTAAGAAATAACACATATACCTAAAAGCTAGATGTTACAGAATTAGGTGTTACATTAATTTACATTGTTTCTAATGATTAACATCATTAGATTAAGCTAACACATAGTTTTAAATTACTATAAAATATCTATGAGTTTGTTTGAGAACAGGGATCCTTGACCTTGGCATTATTGACATTTTTTGTCCAGATATCCTTTGTCGGGAGGGGTGGTCCTGTGCATTATAGGGTGCTGCCAGCATCTCTGGTCTCTACCCACTAGAGGCCACTATCAACTGTAATAACCAGGAATGTCTCTGGATGTTCACAAATGGCCCCCAAGAGTAAAACAATCTTTGGTTAAGAAATGCTGCTTTAGAATGTTTACTTTATATTGAAACTTATGTATAATACTATCATATTCAAGTGTTTAACTTCTTCCAATAAAATTAATTATAATGGAGGTATAAAAACACATGGCATAGGGGTGCCCAGGTGGCTCAGTCAGTTAAGTTCCCAACTTTGGCTCAGGTCATGACCTTGGGGTTTGTGAGTTCGAGCCCCATATCGGGCTCTGTGCTGACAGCGCCGAGCCTGGAGCCTGCTTCAGATCCTGTGTCTCCCCCTCTCTCTGTCCCTCCCCCACTCATGCTCTGTCTCTCTTTCTCTCTCAAAAATGAATAAACATTAAAAAAACTTAAAAAAAAAGAACACATGGCATAGCAGGTTGACTATTTTATTGGGTCAAAAAATGAGATCTTAATTTCAAGTAGTGGCTGGCTTTTGTAATTTCTTAGAAAAAAATTAATGAGCAAGTTAGTTTTGGGCATTAAATTCAGTAACTTCAATATATTGACATTGCATGTAGAGAGTTACTTTTGCCATGTTTCAGTGCCCATGTGTGTCACACAAATTCACCAAAGCAAAGTTATCCTCTTCGTTAAATGTGTTTTCGTCTCAATGCTTCCTTGGAGGTCATTTATAATACTGGCCTTCCAGAGGAGTACAACGATGGGTGCAGACACAGTGTTTGTGCTGAAACAATTTGTAATCTGGAAGAGAAGAGGAAATGATGTACTGCTTCCCGAGATGGATGTTGTGAGATGTGCAGATAAACTACGCGAGCAGTGTAATTTAACAAGGAGCTGATGCAACTTGAATTTCAAGGCTACTCAGTGCAGAGGCTTCTTCCAAAGCCTAATTTAGTATTTGGAAGTTACTCTTTCTTAAAGCCCTGAGCACATCCCCCCCCACCCCCCCCAACTCCATTGTATATAAGTATAAGGACTCACAAGACCGGGATCTGTCCCTGATCATGGGATTTCCAAGACTGGAGAGAGAGAGTGAGCCTTTGCTTAGGGATGAATGCATTAGAAAGGATGTTTGGAAGGTTGACTTTCATTGCATATGTAGTTTTGGAAACTCCATGTACTCATCTACTCCAAAAGGACAGATTGCATCTCCGGAAGTGGAACTGTGTCATGGCTCTCTGCCTCTCAGCCACTTCTGTTCTCTGCACTCATGGATAGCCCACAGCCCATGATAAGAGTGGGCAACTTCCCCTGTCCTGTGATTTCAAGTGTAGTTTAGACTATGACACAGGGAGTTGAGGGCAGGGTTTTGAAATAATAATCATAATGTTGTGAAACAGTAGTGAGCACTGGTGCTGGACATTTGATTAGAAGTGACAGGTGCCTTGTGCCAAAGGGAAGCCATGAAGGAAAAACGGAGAGAGTGTGCACGCACAAGACGTTGTGGGGAGGTGAAGGAGAAAGGGTGTATGGACAGGTGGGAAGGAAGCAGCCAGAGGTTCATGGCCATAGCATGTGGGCAGGGTTACTGTCAAGAACATGGGACAAGGCACCAGCAGCATAAATCCAAAGACGTCTGGGTGTTTTATCACACCCACTGGAAACCTGCAATGCTTCATCTGTAAGGATTGACCGACCTCAGAATTTCTCTCATTCTACCAAACCTTTGGAATGATCTGTAGAATGCACAAATTTGGCTCTGTGCTGTTTGGTCTGCTTAAAATAAAAATTCACCAAGTTTTTTTTTTTTTTATGATTTTTTTTGTAGCCTTAAGAGATCCTCGGTTTTATTCCTGTCCTATTTACAAGAAGCCAGTCCGAACGGACTTGAACTACATCGCTGCCGTGGACCTCAGGACGGCCCAGGTCCCTGAACACTGGGTGCTCCGGGGGGTTGCCCTACTCTGTGATGTCAAGTAACATGGGGTGTGTCCCCCACCAATACTTCAGACAATGCAGGATCTGAATTATCCTAACTTTTACTTTTCTGTGAATGCTGGACAATTTGTAAATCAGGTTGACCATGTAGTTCATGAGCTGGTTAGCTTTTCCCTACTCCTTTGTTGGATGCTTAAGTACATGTAACCTTCTTCATCCTTAATAACCAATCACTGTGTTTGCTGAAGAGTTATTTGGTGATTGAAAAGCAAAATTTACAACTTCCTAATGATGTGCGGCCCTCAAATCCACAGTAATACATTCAGCTCTAAGGACTCAGTAAATTAAGCTGACATTTCCTTGAAATGAAGGGATTATCCTTCTGCTAATGTGGTTCTGGTGACAGCCCCGTTCTATAAGGTAATACGGCAGGTTTATGCTGATTTTGCTTCCATGGCCTTTTGCATTTAGGTCAGGTTAAGAGATTTGTTTTCATGGCTAAAACAGCCAATTGGAAAGACCTTTCTAAAAATGGAAAGAAATAGAAGAATGGACTAGGAATGTGAATAGAGTAAACAATTCATCTAATCCTATAGAATGAACCTATAGAATAATGTTCAACCCTGCTGATAATCAATAATGAGATATGAACTGATATTTGTTATAATAAAAAATAAAGCTGAAAATGAATCTTGGTGGGGTCTTTGTAAAAGTGACGCACTCAGAGATTCCCAGAGTGATGTAAATCAACCCATCCTTTTTATAAAACAATTAAATAACCAAGCACAGAAAGAACCATAAATATGTTCACAGGCTTTGATCCTTGTCGTCTCTCCCAGAAACTGATACCAAGAAACAATTTAAAAGACTGAAATAAGTTACATATCAAAATGTATTTAATAACAGAAAACAGTGCAAATGCCCTCCACATTCAATAAGGAGCCTATGCTTAGGGAAGTTAGGGTGTGTGAGGCAGCCATGAAAAGCAGGATGGAAGAAGTCTTAACATGCAATGGCAAACACGTACTATGGAATGGAAGATACAGCTAGGAAAATATCAGGTTGACCTGAAAAGGTGTAATGACTGGAAGAAGAAACAGACAAAAGACAGGAGTCAGGCGGTGTGTGGGGATGCCACGTGGGCCTCGATTAATGAAGAAAATGCTAACCGAGGAATTTTTCATATACTTCTACTTTAAATCCTGGTTATAAAGGAGGAACTGCTTCATCTATAATTTATTGGCTGGAAAACTTAGTCAGTATTAAATTAGGATTGTGGTCTACAAACGTTTGGTTCACTTCAGGTCCGCCTAACTTCGTGTTCCCGGTGGTAAAGGGTTTCATAGGGAGGAAGGGCTTCGAGGAGGCAGGTGTGGGTCCCTCTCATGATGCCTCGCTCTGGGACAAGAATCATTTTATGCTAATTATGGTCAGAACCAGGCCTGGGGGGGTCCAGGTGATGCCCACCCATCTTGGATGGTACTGTTTTCATTTGAGCAGCTTCTTTTGGTCTGAATTGACATATACCAGTTGATTGTGTGAATTGTGGTAAAAACAATCATTTTATTTTGAAGAACATAATGGAAAGGTAGCAATGATGTGAACTAAGAAATAGCTGTTAATGAGTGCCTGAATTGTAATGGCTATTTCTTAGCAAGGAGGCTAGTATCCAGAAATAAGCTTTCAAAACCGATTTCTTACCAAGTAACTTGAAAATGTATAATTCATCTAATTTTGTAATACTCCTCTTGGTGTGTATGACCAAGCCTTTGAGACCCAGAGTAGAAAAGGACACCGTGAACACAACTAGAAACTTTTAGGGACTAATTGAACAAGGTATGTTGCTGAATCAGTGAAGAGGAACGAAGCCCCTTACTCCTCTACCTCCATCACCTCCCACCCACTGAAGGGCTCTCAGCATCTACTGAATTGGGGGGCGGGGGAGGGCCAACCCACTGGAACTTCTGGGTAATGGAGAGAGTCGCCGACTTCTTGTATGAGGAGAAAGTACAGCAAGTGTCCTGGTGCCATTGCAGAGTGATCGAGCAGTCGTTTTCATCATCGCAATATTGATTAATTTACAAAATTTCTTGGGGCTCCTGAATGGCTCAGGTCATGATCTTGTGGTTCATGAGTTTGAGCCCCACATCAGACTCTCTGTTGTCAGCACAGACCCTGCTTCAAATCTGTCTCCCCTCTCTCTGTCCCTCCCCTACTTGCACACTCTCTCTCTCTCTCTCTCTCTCAAAAATAAAAAAAAACTTAAAACTTTAAAAATATTAAAAATTAAAAATAAATCTTCTTAAGTGTGTCTGATATCTGTGTGCCAGGCACTATGGTGCATGCAGTGGTAGAATGATGGTGGGGGAAAACATGGTCCCATTCCCTGATTTCATGGACTTCACACAAGAAGACAAGACACAGAAAATAAGTGATTATTCAGGTACGTAACTTCATATGATCTGTGTGTGATTGTATAATATGACATGTGTGTGAGGGACAGAGAAGAAGTTATGAAGATTGGGAGTGTAGTACTCTGAAGGAAAATGCTGGATGCTATGAGTGAGAGGAGCGAGGGGGACCATGACTATTCAGGTGTCATGGATTAGCAGGCAGAAGCCACACTGCAGTGTTCCCGTTTATTTTTGACCGAAGACACAAAATGTAACAGCAGCAAGGAGCTGCCACTGTTCTGGGTTTTCCTGGTCCTCTGGTTCTCCTGTGCCGTGTGCAGCTGCCAGTGACTCCCTCTGTGCAACTAAGATCCTTCTAGAAAGGAGCAAAAGAGAACACTTTACCACATTAGAACCTGTTCTGTGTGGGACTTACATCGCCATCCCTCTTACCTCCAGCCTCTCTGAGCTTCTCTGTGAGGAAATGTTGGCAAGTATGGAACCAATTCAGCATCAGCGAGGCCAGGTCCCTTCAGGGGACGTGGCAAAGCCACAGGTGTTCTTGAGCCGCTTCTTCACCAGGGACGCTCTTTCCCTGCAGAGAACTGATTTGATGGGGCCCCAAGAAAGGGCAGCTCTGGAGAGGTGACATATAAATTTAGATCTGAGGAAGGGGAAAGCATCTCAGATCGACAAGTGCTGGGGACCTAACATGCTTGCTCCCTAATGAGAGGAAATGAGCCCAGTGCCGGAAAGGATGACAAGAAACCCAGCCTGGAGTGGAGGGCTGAGGAGAGCTGCTTCCTAAATGACATTTCAAGCCTTGTTTGACTGCTACCAGCCACAGAGTAGTGGCTGATGGAAATCATGTTTCTAAGTCACTGGAGTGCGAAGGACTGCTTGGTGTTAAATGCTATTTGTGATGGAAAAGTCTTGTAAAGAAGTCAACACTAGGTAAGAGGATGAGAAAACCACAAATGTTATAGTTAAATAGCTTGCAGGATTCTCCAGTGTAGATGAAATGCAAAGCATCGGTAATATCTTTACCAGTGCTAATTTCTGTTCAAAAGTGGAGAATTATAAAAACTTAGCTGTGTTAATGTATACTGATATTGTAGTTTACAGATTTCTTGCAGCACAAAAATCTTTAGTTGTGATAGAAGTAATTATATGTATATATATGAGCAATTTTCTCTTGGAGACATTATTTTCCCTCCCTGCCCCTAAATTTGCTGTTTTCCCCCCATGTTTGGCCCCAGTGAGCTCCATAATTACTTTTACATTTTAAATACATTTCTCTTGCAAGTACTCAGAGTGATTTTTAAAAATGATATTGTGCAACTGATGACTGTTGATGGGTAGCCCCCGGCAATACATTAAAATGATGCCTCTTAGGGTAAACCAATGGTGCACTTATATTCACAATATGGTCCCCCAGATTGGGTGAATGCTTTGGAAGACCAATAAACAAATCAGTAGGTGGTGAAAACATGAGGAAATCTAGTAGTTCCGGCTTGTAATTTTTGTACCGTTTTGTTGTAATAAGTTTCGAAGTTTGCACATTCTGCACAATTGATGGACATCTGTTGTACCCACCGTGGGATGTTGAGGGTCCACACATACCTCCACAGTGAAGAATAGGAGAGAGTTCAAGGTCAGCTTTAGAGTCAGAGATGAGCTTGGCTCAGACCCTGAATCCATGAGCATGTTCTTACCCATCTTAAATGGTGACTCTAATTCTGTGTTGCATTTGAGACACAATGAACCTGATCGATACCAGAGGGGAACGTGTTGCTGGTCCAATCTGCATCCCAGGGGCTTTTCTGGTTCTGTTCTTCTGCCTGGAAAAGCTATACCGCAGAGCAGCTGGACAGACTTGTGAGTTGGATCCTATTGTTTCATTTAGATGAGAAGAAATTAAAACATAGAGATTAGGTGGGAAGGAAGGAAGCTGAGGGAAGGAAGAGAGGGATTCGTGGTGGATAAGAAGGACGGTCAGATTTCTTTTCCTCATACATTGTTACAATGCAATTATTAGCAGTCATTCTGGTGATCAAGACAATGAATTAGTAAATGAGCCTTTAAAAAAGAGCTCTTTTGGAGCACTTGGGAAGCCCAGTCAGTTGAGCGTATGACTATTGATTTCGACTCAGGTCATGGTCTCAGGGTCATGGGATAGAGCCCCTCATCGGGTTCTGCACTGAGCATGGAACCTACTTAGGATTCTGTCTCTGTCTCCCTCTGCCCCTCTCACCCCCACTCCTGTTCTCTCTCTCTCTAAGACAAAATGAATAGCTTTTTTATCCCCTGGATTTCAAGTTTTTATTACAAAATGCCTACAGTGTTATGATCTAATATAATTTCAGTGCCTTAAAGGATAGAATCTCAGGTTTTATAGAAAGTTCTATCAGCTCCTCCCTCTGAGGAACAGCCATCACACCACAGTGCGAATTTGACTGATGACGCTTCCTGTGCGCTCTCTGTGCCTTCTCTGATTTAGGACTCCATTTAGTTTCCCAGGGCTCTGGATTTATAGGCAAACTTAATTGTTTCCAAGTTTGAGTTTATGTTGGGTGGGTACAGGGCCAAGATTTGGTGCCTTATTCCTTCTTTAATTTGAATGCCAAATACCATATTTCATTGCGCTCTACGTTATATTGCTCCTTGCTGTGCGTCACGTGGACCGTGCCAGGATATACTGTGTGGCACAATGCTCTGCCCCTACTCTGCTAAGGTTTTATGGTTGCTGTTAATATCTTTCTTCATGTGTCTTCTTCGCTTAGGCTAATGTGTGTAACATTCGTATCAAACATAATCACAAATGGAGTTGCCTGGAATGCCAGTTAAGCTTTCCCCACTAGTCTGTGAAGGAGTCAGTTTTAAGAAGGCCACACAGTGTTCACAAGTACTTGAGAAGGGAGACAGATTAAATGTGATAGAGGACATGCAAGAGACTACCTGGAAAGTCACAGAAAGGGGAGACTTACAAGGATTATGAAGCAAAACCTGTGCTCTCACTGATAGTGAGCACTCCCCTTTACAGTGGATGCAGTTTAAAATCCATTCTGTGGAGCCTGTGCTTGCTCCACTTGGCCCACTATGAGGTATCCATTTATAATTTATTTATGCAAATACTTAGAGCAAATCCCTGGGGGCCTGTAGAAAAGGAGCTTATAAAACATTTTAGTGTTTTATCATTTGGAAAGTGATCATCTGCATGGTCCCAGTGAAACTTTTTTTTGCCATTCTAGTGAATAGTGAAAATGTTTTTAGTGTCTCAGGAACATAATAAATTTCTGTTGTTCACATCTTACATCCCCTGATGCATTGTCCCTCTGATCTTGAAGATTTATTAGGACTACAAATGAGGAACTTTATAAAAAATGGTCACTGTAAGCTGAATCGTATTCTTGGAAAACAAAAATCTTTTTCTAGTTATTTTTTAAATGATTTTATTTTGAGAGAGAGAGAGCTCTTATGAGTGGTGGAGAGGCAGAGAGAAAGGGGAACACAGGATCCGAAGCGGGCTCTGTGCTGATAGCAGAGAGCCTGGTGTGGGGCTTGAATTCACAAACCATGGGATCATGACCTGAGCCAAAGTTGGATGCTTAACCGACTGAACCACCCAGGTGCCCCTTTTTGGGGGGTATTTTGATTGTGCTAGAAAATAGGAAATTGTGCATTATTTGGAACTATCACTAATGAATATGTCTAGTTTGCTCTCGCCTACTTTGGTTTTTGTTTGTTGTTTGTTTTCCTAACCTGTTTTCCCCATGCTAGACATCTAGCAACAGGCTTCAGTGGAGAAAACACATTATTTGACCCGTATTGATACAAGGTAAGGATGGCGAATTTGTAGATAAATCTGGGCTGAACATAAAATAGTGAGACAACTTTTTGAAGCTGATATTGGAGGTATGGAATCATTGCATGTTTAATTATTCTGATCCTTGTCAACACTATCACATTTGCTTTTAGATGTAAGTATACTATTACTTACATAAATATGTATTATGTACAATACAGGAACAAATATGAAATGTTCAAAAATCAACATCTTGTCTGTGAATGAAAATCAACTAGCTGATTTCAGGAAAGTTTATATCCCTCTTTTATATTATATGAGTGGGTCTTTAGATGATGAGGAATCATCTGGGAATTAAATAGATCTTTAGCAATATAATTTCATGCCAGCCCCTTCCTACTTTATAACAATACAGCTTATGGGGAAATAGGACACCAGACAGACCCTTGTTATACTGTCGCCATTGGTGTGGGTCTGCGTCTTGATGCAGTGACGTCCTCATGATTCTACTGGGATAGAGTCCCTGGCACACAGTCTCTGCTCCAGGGAAGCACTTATGGGGAGTCTTGGCCTTACAGGATCTAAGGCCTCTAAGATAAATCCCAAGATGGTTATAGTCTTCTGTAGACTGGGACAAGCCATTGCCAAGTTGTGAAACCCTCAAATTGTGTCTTTGCATAAAGACTCTTTCCTCTACCTTGCTATCACCTTCAGTTATAGCCTTGGCTCTCAGCAGCTTGAACTGATGATGATGTACGATGAGGTGCCCTGTGAGGACCACTGGCGTTTACACTGAGACCTAGATTTAAAGAGACCTTTGCATCCAATGCTTCCCTGGCCTAGACTATTCTCTTGCCCTTCCAGAAACACAGCCATGGTTTTCACAGAAGCATCTTTATAAAGTGGGGCCTCAATGGCCCCTTGATATTACAGGTTGTCTTTCAAATTTAACTCCATGTTAAAAGGACGACTCTGCATATTGCATAGGAGACTGCTCATGACAGAAGCTGGAGGTTCAAACCTGTCCTGGCCTATTTCAATAGAATTATTATTACTACTATTTTCTTCTAAAATGAGAAGTTCAGGAATGCCCAAACCAAATGGCACCCCAGGACGATAGTTGTAAACCTGGAATCTCTCAGACTAATCAGTCACTCCATTTGGTCATATCCTTTGGGCTCCGATCAGCTCACTAAAAGCTCTGTTAACCATGAGCATCATTGTGCATAATCATGACACTGGTCACTAGCCATAGGCACAGAGCCCACTCTGAAACAAAGTGTTCATGGGAAGGCGTCAGAGGTTCTAAGTGAGGATGCTAATACCACCCTCCCCCCAACTCATGCCCCCATACCAAGCCCTTACTTTCAGCTCTGCTCAGTGGAAGGTTCTAGTTTTCCCACCTTTACCATTTACATGCCCAGCTCAAATCACCTCGTGATGGCTATCAACTACAGATATTGGATTGCAAAGTTACCACTTTTGTGTATTTTTATTTTACTTTATTTTTTGTAAGTTTTATTTATTTATTTTAAGAGAGGCAGGGACAGTGCAAGTGTGGTAGGGGCAGAGAGAGAATCCCAAGCACACTCTGCCCTGCCAGCAAAGAGCCAGATGGGGGTTTGAACTCACAAAACCACGAGATCATGACCTGAGCCAAAACCAAGAGTCTGATGCTTAACTGACTGAGCTACATAGGCGCTCCTGTGTATTTTTTTTAACCTTAATTTATTAAAATAAAGGTTCTTTACCCTGGCTGTATCATAGAGTCATTTGGAGACCTTTAAAAAAATATTGCTGCCAGAGCCTCACTACAGTCTAATAAAGCCAGAGTATCTGGGGGAGGGGCTGGTTCTCCCATGAAAGCAGCTCAGAGCCAGAATTCCTACCTGAAAGTATAAATGAGGGGTGCCTGGGTGGCTCAGTCAGTTAAGTGTCTGACCTCAGGTCATGATCTCATGATTTGTGAGTTCGAGCCCCATGTGGGGTTCTGTGCTGCCGGCTCAGCTCAGAGCCTGGAGCCTGCTTCAGACAGGTTTTGTGTCTCCCTCTCTCTCTGCTCCCCACCTACTCATGCTCTCTCTCTCTTTCTCAAAAATAAACATTGAAAAACTTTTAAAAAGTATAAATGAGTGCAGACTATTGCTACTCATCAATAAAGTTACTGGGAAACTTCTGTTTGCGGTTCAAACAGCTTAAAGCAATTACATAACTAAAGAGAATTGAGAGGGAAAAATACCTTTAAAAACTGGTATTGACTATTTTCCATATTAATACTCTCTTTTAGTCTCTAACTTTCAAATCTTTATTATAAAACACATTGCTGAATTCTGTATCCTCTGTGAACCCAAAGGCAAAAAGATTATTTTCTGAAAAATTGAAAAGATTGTAATTATGAGACTGAGTGGCTTATGGGTTTAATGAATTCTTTTATCTTATTTATATTTACATTGGAGGGTTTGTGGCAGAGTATATTTTAATGGACTTTTGCAGCCTTGTTGGGGAGTAATTGAAAATTAAAAATTGTATGTATTCAAGGCAGACAACCGAATGATTTGGCATTTGTACACCTTGTGACACAATCACCATACTCAAGTTCATCAGTGTATCCATCACCTCAGAGTTCCCCTCTTTGTTTTGTGCCTGTGGTAAGAAATGCTATGAGAACATACCACACGAGTATTTATTCTTTATTAGACATATGGTCCAATGCCCTCCATCAGTGTTCTTAGATTTTAATCTGCGTTCACATCACATGGGGATCTTGTTATAAAGGCAAATGATAATCAGTAGGGCCTGGATGGGGCCCAAGGCTCTGCATATCTAGTGAGCTCCCAGATTGGTTCCAGTGCTGCTGATATGACACCACATAGCTCTGTGGACTTTGAAGCTCTGTTTTTAGATACTTCTTCATTGTTTTGTAATAATTTTCTTTGTTTTAGGGATACTCCTTCTTCTGATAGTTCTTTGTTTGATATTAATATTTCCACTCCAGATTTCTTTTGGTTATATTTTCCCATTCTTCTATTTTCTTCCTTTTTAACCTATCTATGCCTTTATTTTTAATTAAAAAAATTTTTTTGAGTTTATTTCGGAGAGAGAGAGACAGAGCGTGAGTGGGGGAGGGACAGAGAGAGAGAGGGAGACACAGAATCCAAAATAGGCTCCAGGCTCTGAGCTGTTAGCACAGAGCCTGATGTGCGGTTTGAGCTCATGAGCTATGAGATCATGGACTGAGCCAAAGTCAGACGCTTAACTGAGCTATCCAAGGGAACTCTCTAAGTCTTTATTTTTAAAGTGGGCTTCTTCTGTGATTCAGTCTTGTTTTTCATAGAATCAGATTACCTCTGCCTTTTAGTTGGGGTATACTGACATTTATATTTCATGCAATTATTGATATGGTTTGATTTAAACCTGCCATCTTACTATTTGTTTTCTACCTATTCCATCTCTTCTTTGTTCCTTTATTTCTGCCTGCTTTTGAGTGGAGTATTGTTTATGATCCCATTTGATCTCTAATATCAGCTTATTAGTTATAGGTCGTTCATTTTTCTCTCTTGCTTTGAAGGATTTCTAGGGTGACCAATTCCCAGTTGGTCTTACCATTTCCTTCAGCTTGGTTAAACATTATACAGGTTTCTTCCTGACTCTGGGCCTCTGGACCTCCCTTTTGTTAAGAGCATTTACTTTACAAAACTTGTAATTATAAATATTTTCTCTGCCCCTTTGAGATATATGTCTTTTTCAAGGACCTGGGAGCCATCTCTTTGAAATGTAACCATTGAGAAAGGTAGAGATCCTCTGTCTCCCAGTCTCTGTGGGAGGGTAAGAGCCTAACTTCAACAAGCAACAATTAGCAAACACATATGGCCCAAGCTCATTGATGAACCTCTCTCAATGTCCTCAGTGCTTTACCATGAGCGTAGCTCGGTATTTAAAGATCTGCCTTTTGTTCCAATGGAGTTGAATTCAGTCTCTTTTACTTATTGCTGTAGTCTTGAATAAAGTCTTCCTTTTGTTTTTGACAAGTGTATAGTGCAATTTTCCTTTCAGAGGGTTTACAAAATACATTTCTGCTTATCACAACCTATTTTCAAATTGTATTATTTGTATGTAAGAACCTTACAATCCCTCTCTTCCATCCTTCCTGCCATTATTGTTACATATTTTACCTTTACCCCTGTTAGAAGCCCCATAATATTTTTGTCTCAACTATCTTTTAGAATGATTAAAAATAGAAATATTTTGAGGCACCTGGGTGACTCAGTTGGTTAAGCACCCAACTCTTCGTTTCGGCTCAGGTCATGATCTCAAGGTTTGTGAGTTCAAGCCCCTCATGTGACTCTGTGCTGACAGCCTGAAGCCTGCTTGAATTCTCTCTCTGCTCCTCCCTTGGAGCACTCTCTCTCTCTCTCCCTCAAAATAAATAACTAAAACATTTAAAAATATATTAAAAATACGAATAGAAATATTTTTTATATTTCCCTAACTTTTCCG
>NW_027551559.1:901816-991572 GCF_008692635.1 Crocuta crocuta
TAACTTTTATGATTATCCCCACTCTTCTCTGTGTAGATCTAAGTTTGCATTTGCTACCAAACTGCTTTTGCTTAATGAACTTCTTTGAGGACTTTCTGAAGAACATTTCTGTTGGCATTTTTTAGCTTTTGTTATCCAAAACAAAATTTTTATTTCACCTAATTTTTTTCATTGTGTATAGAATCCTGGGTTGCCAGCTTTTTCTTGAAAGTTGCTTTTTACATATGATTAAACTTGAAAAACAAACTGTGAACACCAAGTAACCCATTTCTTTTTTCCAGTTCTGGCAGGGATGGGAGGCAGGGTGCTTTCTGATAAAATCCCATACTTTCAGATGGGAAAGGCTGAACACAGCTGAATCCTGCCTTTTCCAGGGCCTGGGGGACATTGAGGGCATCAGATGTCCTTGGAGTCAACCACCCACTGCACTACAAAAATACTCCACTGAAAATTCTGGAAGACTTTGGGGGAAGGTGAAAGAATAGTGTAGGCCAGTTAAGTAAAACAAACAAATGTCTCTTCGATTTCAGGTCTCTGTCTCCTAAAAGTGATAATTTGGTAGTTTATCTGGCATTTTCTCATGGTTAGAATAGCAACAACTTTCTTTGAAACTCTACATTTTACATAAAAGCAGAACAGAGGGAGGTGCCTCGGTAGCCCAATCTGCTAAGTGCTTGGCTCTTGATTTTGGCTCAGGTCATGATCACATAGTTGTGGGACTGAGCCCCACGTTGGGCTTCATACTGAGCATGGAGCCTGCTTGGGATTCTCTCTCTCCTCTCTCTGCCATTCTCCCTGCTCTCTCTCTCTCTCTCTCAGAATAGATAAACATTAAAAACAAAGAGCAGAATATAAGGTTTTTCTAATTTCCTAAAATAAAATCTCATTGTTAATATGCTTTTAGTCTCTTTATGTTTTTCGTGATGGTCAGGACCTTTCTTTAAGCAAAGAGAAAATAATTTACTCTGTCAAATGCTTGGCTTTTGAAATATTCACAACTTCATTTGTATACATGTGAACATTTTACTTAAACCAGTTGCGTCCACTTCCTACTAGTGCTGTAACAAACTGTTATAAACGTGGAGACTTAAAACAAAAGAAATCTGGGGCACCTGGGTGGCTCAGGTGGTTAAGCGTCCGACTTCAGCATGGGTCATGATCTCACGGTTCGTGGGTTCGGGCCCTGTGTCGGGCTCTGTGATGACAGCTCAGAGCCTGGAGCCTGCTTTGGATTCTGACTCTCCCTCTCTCTCTGCTCCTCCCCCATTAACGCTCTGTTTCGTTCTGTCTCTCAAAAACAAATAAAAGTTAAAAATGTAAAAAAAAAAAAAAAGAAAGAAAGAAATCTCTTCTTTCACAGTTCTGGGGCCAGGAGTCCAAAGTCAAGGTGTCAGCAGGGCTGCACCTGTGGAAACTCTAAGAGAAGATTCTTTCCTTCTTCCATCTTTTGGTGGCCGCCAGCTTCTCCATGGCTTCTGACCACCTCAATCCAGTCTCTGCCTCTGTCTTTACATCACTTTCTCCTCTGTATGTGCATCTAATCTACTGGCCCCCCAGCCCTGCCCAGTCATTGTCTTATGAGGACACTTGTAATGGCATTTAGGGCTCACCCAGATAATCCAGGGTAATCTCATTTCAGAATTCTAAATTTAGTCACATCTGCAAAGACCCTTTTCCTTATAAAGTAACCTTTACAGGTTCCAAGTATTAGGACCCAATCTCTTTGGGTGAGAATATTCAGCCTACTACCCTAAGGTGATTTTACTTTTATTATATGCAAACTTTTCTTGAATGTCACTGCTTCTGAGGGTTAATAGAGAGTTCCAGAGGCATCCAATAGCTGAAAGGAACGCCAGCATGCAGAGTTCTTTGATTTGGAGTGTTTAATGCATAAAAATAATCATAATAAAGCTAATATTTACTCAATACTTCCAATGTGCCAAGCCTGAGACAATCTCTCTAAAGATTGGCTACTAAAAAGATCTTTGTAGCACCAGCAGCCCTAAAATACATGTGATGCATAATCATAACTGCTCAGTCAGAATCTGCATTTTACTAAGATTCCTACTGATTTGCCTGAACATTAAGCTTTGAGAAAGTTATTTTCCATATTAATTTATTTAACACTCATCAATATTCTGTCATGTATGCATTATCATCAGCACCTACCTTACAGATGAAGAACACAAGACTTAAAAACTTTGGGTAACTTGCTTAAAGCCACTTAATTAGCAGGAGTGGATTATCCTATAATACAGGCTGGATCTGCTTTTCCCACGTGGCCCCATTAACCCTCTCTGATGTCCTGCCTCTTCATAGAGCAAACGATGACTGTTGAAGAAAGCTGTCCCTATTCTAACTATGAGAAAATGCCAGATAAACTATAAAATTATCACTTTGATGAGATAGAGACCCGAAAATTGAAGAGACATTTGTATGTTTTACTTCATACTACTCTCACCTTCCCAGAAAGCCTTCTGGAATTTTCAGTGGAGCATTTTCATAGTGCAGCAGGTGGTTGACTCCAAGGGCATCTGATGCCCTCATTAGAAACCCAGGGAAACCTACTTCCCTGCAGCCCTTGTGAGTCCCAAGAGTTTCTAGTATACTCCAGGCTTCTCTAACTAGTCAGGCATGCAATACAGCCCTGCGGGGCTCTCTGGAAACAGCATTTCTGTATAGTATCATCCTAGATAAATTCTGTAGCCTTGCTGAAAGGAGCACTCAGTCAATTGCTTGAGCGTTGGTTATTGAAATGATTTTTATTTTGAAGAAAATGCAAGTGCCAATTAGAAACAGAATGAGATAACCCCCGCCATCTGCCTCCCGCTCATTTGTACAGATGAAAACACTGGCGAGCAGATACCGCACCACACGAGGGTGGGGACCTGCTTGTGGTCTATGGGCTCTGCGGCATTTTCTGCCTCTCAACAACTTTGTGCTTGCTGATTTAAATTAATAACTTCTCAAGAAGGGATATTAGGTGTGATGCTTCTAGGTGACATGAGCGTTCCCCTCGCTATCCTTTATCTGAGCATCAAAAGTGGATTTCATTGCAAACCTCCTTCCATCATAAATCACGGTCGTGAATTCTCCACATCATGTTGGTAACAAACACACTGTTCTTAAAACAGATATTCATGAGGAATTATCAATCCTTATTTGTAAAGATTTTATTTTAGACTTATTTTATTAGTCGGGGATGACAGTAGGGGAAAAAAAAGCTATCTCTGCCAAGTTAGCTTACAGGTATTTTACCCACAGTGTCTCATTCATGCCCAGAATAACCTTATGAGGTTAAAAAGTATAATCTTCCTTTTACATAAGAGAAAATGGAGGTGCATAGATGTTAACTTTGCCACTGGCCAAGGTGACACAGTCAGTGGGTGGTGTAGTGCTCCTGGCTGTGGCAATCATGTTCATTCCTCTGGCTGCTCATGATTCAGTCCCATAACCCCTGCATTAATCTGAATCAGTCCTTATCGGCTCACCCTGAAATTCAGCTTGGACGCACATGCTTTCTCCATCAGTTACTCCTTGACCTTGAGGTTCACTCAGGGTCAAAGAGCCTATATGGCTCATTTCTCAGAAGTGCTTTGGCCTCGCTGAGTCTCAGCTACAGGTGCTTGTTAACTCCAGGAAAATTAAGTCTCTATTCTTAAAAAAAAAACAAAGGTATTGTTACAGTTAGGATCTCCCATTCAAGAAAAAGGTCATTCTTCCATTGTTATAAAGGAAAAGAAGACAGTTGCGATGGTCTTAATGACATTAAAAACATAAAATCTCCTATGCTGAAATTCTCTTCAATCAAAGACATCCTGTGCATTTAGCTCCCTCTTCTCTTCACTCACATACACTTGTTTACTGTTCATGCATTTTCTCAGATCTAAGATGTACAGAATCCTTATTAAAGAGTGTTTATCTTTTATACAAAAGAGTTCACGTTGAACAAAATGAGTACACAAGTTTTGAAGACATTGGAGATGATGAGAATGGCAGGGCCCCTCTGGAATGGCTCGCTGCCAGGATACAGCCGAGGCTTTGATGTATTATGAAGTGAGCCCGCAGCCAAGCAGTTTGGAATCTTTTCCCACTGGTGAGAAGATTCATATTGAAAGATGGGGAAATGATCTTACAGCAGACATCACGGTTGTAAGTTCAACTTACTCCTGTTTCCCTAGGTATGCAAAAATGTGATGTGAATTAAATCACCCTTAAAGGAAAAAGAACACACACACATTTATCTGAGGCAAGGAGTATGAATCTATATGCTCTGCAACTCATTGTTTAGATGTATTTTGAAGCCATGTAGTAAGTTAAGAACGCACAACTAAGATCAAGTTCTTTTTCCATTAAGCTTTTAGTACAATTTGGGCAGTAATTGTATTACCCATTTTTGAATTTATAAGAAGAATTGCAACCTGGCTGATTTTTCTTTGTCCCTGAAAATTCAGTTAAAACTGGCTTAAATCTCACATTAAGTGCAGGGTGAAGGCCAACATTTCTTGCAGTTTATCAGATGATCCTTGACTGCTTATGGCTCAGTCAACTCTGGCTTTGATTTCTTTCTTTTTTTTTTTTTTTAAATTTTTTAATGTTTTATTTATTTCCAGGAGAGAGAGAGAGAGACAGCGCGATCAGGGGAGGGTCAGAGAGAGAGGGAGACACAGACTCTGAGGCTCCAGGCTCTGAGCTGGCAGTCAGCACAGAGCCCGACGCGGGGCTCGAACCCACGAACCGCGAGATCATGACCCAAGCGAAAGTCGGACGCCCAACCGACTAAGCCACCCAGGCGCCCCACTCTGGCTTTGATTTCTTGATCTTTCTTCTGTTTAGTACCTGTGCCCAGTGCTTGCTTTCTCCATCTCTATAGTTTTTTTCCCTTAATTTTCTCAACATAGATCGCATATGTTGTTGCACAATAGATTTTTGCTGAAGAGTTGGGTTATATGGTGGTAGATTTACAAGGTACAGCATATAATAGAAATTAAAACCAAACAGATATTGCTGCTACGAAACATGTTTTAGCCACTTTTCTATACCACCTACTTTCCTCGCTCCCACCTGTTTTCTGTCTTTCCACCCCAACTCTAATTCCAATCAAGTTCTGACATTATTTTTTTGAATATGTTTCTCCTCTCCTTCTGGTACTTCTATTATGCGTTAAGCTCCTGAGTCATTGGACAAAGGCTGTCCTTGAGCTCTCCAAGCCAGTTAGAATTTCCTGAGTATATGTAAGCCTTTATCATTGTATATACATATGACCTGGAGACTGCTTTCACAATTCAGGGATTTTATGGTTTTGTTCCACATTCAGCCACAGTCTAGATATTTGCAACTGCCTTTCCTAGTAATCTCTGAGAGGTTGCAGTCTTAAGCATGCATCCAGTTTTCCAGAACAGGGATAACTATCATTTAATTTTAATTTAAGCTTCCTAGAAGTCATCTCTGGGTTGGAATAGCTTCTTTTTCAATCAGTGTTTGGTCAGATGTAGAGCCCCGAAGCCTCTTGAGCCAGTAAGTCTTCTGCCCTCTGCTGATGCTTCTCTGTGTGGCTTAGGAAATACTTTCAAGTTTATCCCACAAGCTGTACTGATTGTTCCTGAGTGGTTGCAGTCTATCGCTTGCACATAGTCCTTCCAATGGCCAGGGTTGAAACCCTTAGGTTCTCCTTGGCTGTCTCTTTCCTTGGCTCTCTTTGTTAAGAATTGTTGTTTCTGTGCTATTCCATTTCATTTGTTGCATGATCATGGAACTACCAGCTCTTCTAATTACTTACCACCAATATCTACATTGTTTTTTATACTTAGATATGCAATTCTTCATGCCGTTTTCCAAATAATAATAATAATAATAATAAATATATATGCCATGTATGTATATATGGCATATTAACTTATTTAATCCTTAACCACATGATATTGATATTTTAGCTTTTCCATTATATATATGGGTCATGTGGATGGCAAATGAAATACCAGGAATCTGGCTGCTATACTGTCTCTCATGATGGGTGACTGGGCTGAAGCCATCTTACGGAACCCACCCAACACAGCAGCTTACTGGGGTGAGGGAACTGTAGGCTGTGAGAAAGGAGAGCAGAGTAAGGCTGCCACAGAGATCAGGAAGGAAGGCATTGCCTAGTGAATAAAGGAGAGGACAAGAGTGAAAGAATGAACCACATTCCTTTCCCCACTTGAGGTGTGTGGATAATGGGCCAGACCCGAGTGAAGAAGAGGAGAAGTTTGTTTTTTTTTAAAATTTATTTCTAGGAGAGAGAGAGAGAGAGAGAGAGAGAGAACGTGAACAGGGGAGGGTTAGAGAGAGAGAGGGAGACACAGACTCTGAAATAGGCTCCAGGCTCTGAGCTGGCAGTCAGCACAGAGCCCGACGCAGGGCTCAAACCCATGAACCGCGAGATCATGACCTAAGCGAAAGTCGGCCGCTTAACCGACTAAGCCACCCAGGCGCCCCAGAAGAGGAGAAGTTTTTAATGAAATATAGTATGAGACCTTAACTGTAATGACTGAAAATCCATCCCAGTTATCATTGAGATTCAAGGAGTCAACCCTCAATATCCCTCTTCCTTGTCTAGTTTCCTGTCTGAATGAATGGATTGATTGGTTGGGAAGTTGGACAGAGGGAGATTTAAAATATATTGCTATTTCAACGTTTTACAAGTAAAAATAGTTGTAGAATAAGGCTTCTGTTGTGTCCCATATAGCTTTGCTAAAACATTATCTCAGAATTAACTCACCCACCCAGTCAAAGGCAGTATTGGACAAGTGCTATTCAAGAGGTAATGAGGGAAGTACCAGAGTCAGGTGAGGGCTTCCTTGAATGGATGTTCTTCTCTACCTGTAATGTGAAGAGTACAGAATGAGTGCCCTTCATAGTTTCCTGAATGAAGGTGAAACTGAAAATAACTAGAAAATGATGGATTCTTCCATAAATACTGGAAAAAGGCAGAGACAAGAATGTGGACAGAATAAGTTAGAAGACAGTCATTGGCTGCTGTAAAATAAAGCCATTCCCTGAAATCCAGGAGCCCAGCCCATTCCACATTTCATTGACATTGGCACAAAAGATCCTTCATATTCTTCTTTCATGTGAAGGGAGAACACGCAGCACTGACTTGTTTCTATGGTCTCTTCATTTTTATTTCACTTCATTATTTATTTATACTATTTATGCTTTCCCCCCATTCCAGTTCTCCTACTGATTGGAATGTTATTCAAGTTAATCTTCATAAATAAATTATTCCAACAATGGATTAAGTAGAAATTAGTTGACATAATTTTGCATCTGTTTTGGTAAATACAGAATGTGATGTTAAGTATTTTATGCTAACATAAGTTCTTGGTTTCTCTGATCATTAAAATTCTCTAAATAATAATAAATCTCACCCTCCTCATTATCCTTAAGATTCTTTTAAAGTCCATGAATTTCAATAGAGAGTGATGAAGGGAAATGAAGAGGGTTCTTAGGTAGACTCCTGTATAAGATAAAACAGAATGGAAAACACACACGCTCAGCTTCCTTTCTAAATGAAAGAATTTTTCACTCCCATCCGTGGACCATTTTTCTGCCTTAATTTTGAGGAACTTTCCAACATAGCAAGATTAGATATAGTGATATAGCTATTTAAAGCAATTCAACACTTGAAAATTGGTAACTCCCTTCTGTTCCATAATTTAAAATAATTTTTGGGTTCAAATACTATCCCCAAACTAAAACAATTTATTTCAAAGATATGTTGCATAGGAAGGATTCTTATCATTACCTTTCCCTTTTTGTCCATCATCTTTCATTTCCTTCTTTATCTTTTCTGTTGTCCTCCTTTCCCTCTTCAACTCTTCTCCCCTATACCTCCTGCTTCATTCCATCAGCAGATTCAGACTTAACTAGATCTTTAGTTTCCCAAGACCCTGAAAAGGAAGTCTTTTCCCTACGAACTCCAGCAAAGGCTTTGGAAGACTTTGCCTAGCTTGGCTCAGGTTATATAGCTATGAATATGAAGTGGTTTGAAGGATGCGGCTCGAATGGGCCAGATTTGGTTTTGATCTAGAACTGGAAGGTAGGGATGGTGAGTCGTGGGGACTGAGCAACAGGAAGGAATGGTTCCTGAAAACATCAGAGGTTTTCTTTTACTGAAAAAAGGAAGGAAAGAATGCTAACAAGAACAACAGACAGTCTCTACAGTTGTGTGTGTGTGTGTGTGTGTGTGTGTGTGTGTGTGTACATGCAGGGATTTATCTAAGTGACATGCTAAGAAAGTCTTTTCATAATACAAGTGTATAACATGTTTTAATGTTTTTACAGTTATATTTAATGCAATGAGAATTTGTTTTTGGTATGAAATAGAGCTATCTTTTAAATCTATTTCCCAAAAGGTATTGAATAATTTATCCTTCCTCAGCTGATTTTAATGAATATTGCTTTTGAAATCTAAACTGCCATCTATACAATGGATAGAGAAGATGTGGCATATATATATATACAATGGAATACTAGTTGACAGTCAAAAAGAATGAAATCTTAGCTTTTGCAACAGCATGGTTGGAACTCGATTGTATTATGCTAAGTGAAATAAGTCAGTCAGAGAAAGAAAATTATCATATGATTTCACTCATATGTGGAATTTAAGAACATAGAGGAAAGGAAGGAAAATTTAGATAAAAACATAGAGGGGGCAAACCACAAGAGACAGAGAACAAACTGAAGATTTCTGGAGGGGCATTGGGTGCAGAATGGGCTAAATGGGTAATGAACATTAAGTAGGGTACTTGTTCGGATGAGCACTGGATATTACATGTAAGCAATGAATCACTGGTTTTACTCTGAAACCAATACTACACTGTATGTTAACTAACTTGAATTTAAATAAATAAGTTTTTAGAAAGTTGCCATCTATACCCACAGAATAAACAGAGTAAATAGAGGACTATTTGCTACAATCCACTTCATGTCATGAGAGCTCTACAGTTTCCTGAAGTAGCCCCTGGATTGGCTCTCACAACCCCCAAGGAATTTGTGGACCTTCATAGCCAAGAGGTCAACTTGAGATCTCCCATCCCAGCAAATCAATGTCATGGCAACATTTGGATAACCAAGGACATTTCCCTTTTTATACATTTGTTTTTTTATCCATTGGTTACTTAAAAAATATTTTTGTGAAGCACTCACAGTCTTCAACCTAAAGTAAACATATGTATAAGCTTTTTGGCTAATTCCAGCAAATCATATCTGTTGGGAACAGCAATACTTCTTTTAGATTTTTTAAAAGATAAATTAATTTAAAATACAAATATCAGGTAGCTGACCTATGAAAGAAATAGCACTAGTTAGAAAGTCAGAACACTTCTACTCATTATGTGCTTGACCTTGGGCTGGTTACCTAACTTTTAAGCATTGGTTTCCTCATCTACAAAGTAAGAGTCATACTGTGACCTAAAAGGTTATTTGGAGATTGAATGAGATTTATTGAATATCCATTATCAATCTGGCAGTATGCTAACATGGGTGAGTCAATGCTTAATTAGTTGTAACTCATCTTTAGAGCCTGCAAAATTGCTTTCCCATATTGCTATAGCCAAACTCTATCAATATAGGAAACAGCTTTCGCATTGCTTATATGCATTAATAAAACATTCCCTGCATCTGTTCCAGTGCTATCTATGGTGTTACTCAAGTCTAAGTCCACAAATTTCAAGATTTAATGGAGGACAAATAAGATGGCAAAACTGTAACTGCCTGGCTCATGGTAGAAGCTTCTCACATGTATCTTATTTTAAAATGCAATCCAGAAAATTGAAATAGGTATTAAAAATGTGATAAACTATCAGCAATAAGTATTTGGCTGTACTTGCCATAGAAGAATTAGTTTTAAGACTCAAAACAGCCAGGTGTCTGTAGAGCTCATGCAAATGGATTTATTTTATTCTTTTTTGCTTTTTGCCTATTTTTTAGCTGTTTTGAAATAAGCTTTCTTTTGCCACATCTATTATCTCTCCCTGAAGAGCATTCACACTCCTATCTGAGTGACAGGAATATTCCGGTGGGTTTTGATGGTTACTGGCTAGAGTTTCCATTACTCTAGGCCCCTTCACAAGAGCTGTTTCATTTGTGGAAGAGTACCAATAGCACTTAGGTATTGTTTTATATTAATAAGCATACACACATTCACATTTTCAAGACAAAAGACACGTGGGTGCTTTTCTATTTTTTAATGCAAGTGGGATATGAATACGAGGTTGGTATTTTTAGACCTCTTTTGTGGGAGGAAGATTCTAGGGTAGTCCCCAGGATCCTTGCCTCCTGGCGTCCTCTCATGTGTGGGTGGGACTCATTACTTGATTCCAACCAATAGAATGTGGCAAAGGAGATGGGATGTTTGCAATTGCATGTGCGTGATTCGGTGGTGGTGTTACATAAAACTGTAGCACTGTTTTGCAGAGTCTTGCTGGCTCTGGAGAAACAAGCTGACACGAGGTGAGCTACTGTGTTAGGGACACCCACATGACAAGGAACTCCAGGCAGTCACCTATAGTTAAGAGCAAGATTCTGTCCTATCAAACAAGAAAGTTTGAAGGCCTTTGGTCCTTCAGCTACAAGGAAGTGAACTCCACCAACAACCTGAGAGAGTGTGGAAGCAGATCCTTCCCCAGTTGAACCTCTGATAAGGCTACAGCCCTAGCCAACTTCTTGATCTTAGCCTCATGAGACCTTGAGTCAGAGGACCCAGCTAAGTCATGCTTTGACTCCTGACCACAGAAATGATCTACGGAACTATAGACAACAGGTAGGTGTTGTCTTAAGCTGCTAAATTTATGGTTACTGATTATGCCTCAATAGATAGTAATATTTTTCCCCAAATTTGTCACCAGATCATATACTCCATTGTTAGCATCTAATAAACCAACGTGTTGAAGTAAAGAATGATGTTAATCCATACTGTAATGCAAATCATCACTATCATAGCATATACAGTAAGCTCACAATTAAGGTCCAGTGATACAGTAGAGACTGCATGATGCACTCACCTGGGATTCAGGTTCTGAGTTCTAGGCGCAACTCTGAAATTTCTTGTCATTCTAGTCCTGGACCTTTTCCCTACTGTCCATACAGCTAAAAAATTAAATGTTTAAACGAAATAAATTTTTAAGATCCATTGTGGCATGCATTTATCAAAGGCTTTTAAAATATAGCTTTAAGAAGTATAGTTTTATTACCTCTAGTTAACTGTTAAATAAAACTCTTGTTTGGTATGGAATTCCCAATGCTCATAAGTGCTTTTTTGGGATTAAAAAGGTCTTTTTAAATGGCTGAAGAGAGCACATTAGCTTCTCATTGGAAATCAGATGATTAATTTACAAAATATTTTTTCATCTCATCTGTTTTGTTAAGCTGGGAGATCTGCCAGCAGGAATATGACAATTTAGATACAGCTTGTTAAGTATAAAAAGAATTTCTCAATTCACTATTGTATTAAAGAGAAGTGGTACTTTTTTTCCAAGCAGAAAAGCTGGAAATGTTTGACCTTTATATATTCTCTTCCCAAAGAAAGAAAAAAAGAAAAAAGGAAAGGAAGGAATAAAACAAAATTAATTTGGACTCACACAAAGAATTTAAAAATTAATTAATCCCATCCATTTTATTCTTTGAAAAAAATAGTTTATGCATCACAATTAGAATAGGGGATCTTTATTGTCTTGTGTTGTGTATTTGTGTAAGATATTCTATCCAGTAGGTGTCAGCAAAGCAATCTTAAAAGTAATCATGGAGACTTATACTAGCTGCATAACCACTTCTGGATAACTTATAAAAACTTTTCTCTGTGCAGAGCAAGATGTTTTTCAGGGGAAAGAAAGAAAGAAAGAAAGAAAGAAAGAAAGAAAGAAAGAGAGAGAGAGAGAGAGAGAGAGAGGGAGGGAGGGAGAGAGAGAAAGAAGGAAGGAAAGGAAAGGAAAAGAAAGGAAAGGAAAGAGGGAGGGAAGGAAGGAAGGAAAGTGAAGGAAGGAAGAAAGTTAGTTCTGGTTAAAAAAAGGCTTTCTATTATTTTCTCCCCCATGTAATAAAAAGCCCATTCTGAAATATCACATAGAAAAAAATGGAAAGTTTCTAAAATAAACAACACAACCTCATATCAGTATCTTTTTGAAATATAAAGAATATGAGAGTAGAATAGACCCAACATGTAGATTGCTAACCTAAAATGCGCCACAGTAAGGGGCTGTGGGAAAGTCCAACATAGCCAAAGGGGTTTCCCATGAGAATGGGGAGCGTAGGTGTAGGAGAGGACAGGGGAGCTGCTTTCTCAGGGGAGATGCGCCGACTCAGAGGGCAGCCACACTGTGGAGGAGGGCTTGAGTAGAAACAGAGGTGTCCACCAGTGCACAGGGTAACAGGTAGAGCAATGCAGTGGGGAGATGTGCCACATGTCACGGAAGATGAATAAAACAGAGGCAGAGTAGGATTGGGAAATTCGTGGCTTTTTATTTTTCATGAGTTTATAGTAAAGTATAATATAGGTCAACAAAGTGCATGTGTCATACGTGTAGAATCCAGTGAATATACATGCAAATATTAATATATAGCACAGGGGAACCTTGGTGGCTCAGTCGGTTGGGTGGCCGACTTTGGCTCAGGTCATGATCTCACGCTTCGTGGGCTCGAGCTGTCAGCACAGAGCCTGGAGCCCGCTTCGGATTCTGTGTCTCCTTCGCTCTCTCTCTGCCCCACCCCCACTCGCACTGTGTCTCTCTCTGTCTCTCAGAAATGAATAAACATTAAAAAAAAATTTTAAGTTTAAATTAATATATAGTGTCAAAATATATAGCAATAAAGATAAAATGTGCCCTGCTGGCAGCTAGACTGTGAAGGCAATAATGAGAATTGAAACAGAAAAATCAGATTTTCAACAGGGGTTGCACTATAACTTGCAAATATAGATAAATTGGACCAACCCAATCCAAGGCGAGCTATGAGCTCTACCATAGACCAAACGCAAATTCCTTTAACTCCAGCTCATTCAAATCTTTGTGTTCCAACATACCATCACAGGTAAACCGATTGAATAGTAACTCCAAAGAGACTCCTGTGTTGTATAGATGAGATGCCTGGCTAATCCAGCAACGCCTGTTCTAGTGATTGTGTCAGGGTTTGGAGATATCTGCTTGTGGATTTACTTTGCGTTTCCCTGATGATCAATGATGTTGAGCACCAGTGCACACATTTATTACCTATGGGATATCTTTTCTTTTTCTTTCTTTTTTTTTTTTTTATTGAAGAGGCCAAGTGCCTCTTCAATATCTTGCCCATTGTTCCATGGGCTCTCTACATTTTCCTAACAGGTTTGTGGGAGGGGTGTGAGATCTAGTTTTCATGTTAGATCTAAACTTGAGTCCTAGCTCTGTTACTTGCAAGCTGGGTGGTGTTTGGCTAGGCTGGGAACATCAGTCTACCAGAGAGGAGCTCAAGAGAACCATCTTATGTACCATCTCAGTGATAATATAAAACATCATTCTTAGTTATGAACAAAGCAAGTGTGCAAAACTATCTGGCAGAGCTCCATTGGATTTTTCTTTTCTGAATCCTGAAAAACTTTGGTTCTGAGTATTTGCTCCCTAAAAACCTCTGGAAAGTTCTGGTGCTCTGTGGGGGTGCTCTGATGCTCTGAGCTCTAGCTCCTGTCTCCCCTCCCTTTGGCCTATCTTCCTCCTAACTTGTCCTGATCAGAAATCCGAGGTGAAGAGATGTAGAACAATGTATCTGAGGCCCATCACTACTAACAAGTGGTCAAATAGCCCAGACCTGCTGGATCCAAAGGCAGCAGACTGGACATTAAACTAAATCATGCTGCCTCTTGAGAGAGTCTTAAGGTTTGTGTTAGAAAAGGATGTTACTGGGGCACCTGGGTGTCTCAGTCAGCTGAGTATCCGACTTTGGCTCAGATCATGGTCTCATGGTTCGTGAGTTCGAGCCCTGCATCGGGATCACTGCTGTCCATGCAGAGCCCGCTTCAGATCCTCTGTCCCTCTCTTTCTGCCCCTCCCCTGCTTGCATGTGCTCTCTCTCTCTTTCAAAAATAAACATTAAAAAAAAAAAAGAAAAGTGACCTACTGCTAAGTGTGAGACACACAGAGGCCTTGAAATAACATGCTATGGCCTCTAGCCCTTATGCCAAGTCTTGTCTCCTAAAATTTTCATTATACAAATACTAAAAATCACTTGCTTTATTTAACTACATGTGTACTGAGCAGCTAATATGGATGTGATGGATACAGCGATGAGTAAGATAGACATAGTTCCTGCCTGCATGGAGTTCACTATACACAGCCATTGCAAAGGAAGTTAAAAAGGCCCATAGAGAGGGCAATACCATAGATGTATACCTGTGATTTGTGGGGGGCATGAATACAAAACCAACGAACAATGAGTTCAGGTTCCCCTTCTTATCTCTTCAGAGACCTTACTTAATGTATTGTTCCAAAAAATTCTTTTCTATCTTCTGGCTCCTTCTCATAAGAATTTAAACACCCAAATCTTTCCTCTCTTTAAATCAACATGGTGCCAAGACAAAAACTCCTTCCATGACCTGCATCTTTCTCAGCCTCCAATCCCCTCACTCCCCCAGTTCGTAGCCAGACTCCGAGAGCACATCTTCCTCCTGCTACCTCATCTTCAAACCCTTACCAGCACACTCACCTTGTGTTGCTCTTGGTTTCCTAAAACAGTAGTAGTGGTGCTACATTTAAAGGATGCTCCTAAGGCTTAAGCTTCCTCATTTCTTAGCATCACACAACACAGTGGCTGCCTCTATTATTCTTGTTGATCTTCCTTTTCCTGTTCTTCCTATGACTTCTGAGTCTCTCTGGGGGTTCTTTGTCTCTGATTGTCTCTCTGGGAATTACTCTAGAATTCCTCTCTCAGTACACTCTCCCTAAGCATCATCTCACCCCATGATGACATGAACCGAGTCTATCTCCAGCATAGATGACTCACAACTGATATCCAGACCCACATATCCACTGGTCCATTTGACATCATGTAGACAGCTGACCGGGCATCTCCTGTTCCACATATCTCAAATTCAATTAAGTTTTTCACCCTGTTCTGCTTCTCTGCCCCCTCAACCAATGAGTGGCACACACATCTAAGAGACTGTGAGTCATCCTGAACCCTCCTTCATCTCCCACATCCCACTAGTCACAAACTTTCCCTCTTCCATCTCTCACATCTCTCTATCCACTGTAATTTCTTGCCTTCTTTACAGACACCGACTCTTAAATGGTCTTCTGGCCACCAATAAAGTTCCCAACCGAACTGATGTGCCTCATAGGGGTTGGAGTTATCTTTCTGAAGGGCAAATTGATCACGTCCTTTCTCTGTTTAAAACAGAGTTCTAAAGATTCAGTAGCTGTCTGTAATCGTCAGGAGCAATGGCAGCCCTTTAACCTGACTTGTGAAATCATTTGTCTTCCCCCGGCCTACCTCTCCCTCTCATCCCTCTCTACTCTGCCCCTTTGGACTCTGCATTGCAACCATAGTAACCCAATTTCTGCTTCCCAGCCCTGCTCTTCCTTCTCTTGTCCTCAGGCTTTTCTGTGTTGTCGTATTCTTCTCTTCCTCCCACACTTCATCATCTTGCTGACTCCTGTTCACTCCAGTACTCAGCTCAGCTCCCACTTCCTCCGGACATACCCCACCTTTTCCCTAGCCAACTTCAGTTAAGTGACTCATCCATGTGTCTTCACAGCTCCTGAACTGCCTCGCTCCATAGCTACCTTGCTGTGAATTACAACTGTGTGATTAGCTGTGGAGACAGGAGGAGACTGTTGTGGGAGGCTCGTTATTTCCCTCCCAGCATCTAGCACAATGTAGAAAGCATGCAGAGGAGTTATAATTACATTAAAACTGGCTGAATGTTTCCATAAACACATTTCTTAAGTCAAATGGAAGTGTTTCTTGGCTGAGAGGAAGTGCTTCTTTATAGTGATGCTGCCCCAACATATCAGCTTTCTGGCTACTGCCATCCCACCCCCTTGGGGTTCTTCTTTACCCTCTGTCTTCCCCAGCTCTTTCACAATTAGAAATGAATGTGACAAATGACAGCACAAACAAGCAAAGCAGTATATATTTTTTACATTCTCTACCAGAAGCAAAATGGGAGACCAAGTTCTCTATCTTCACAGTTTCACATGTTTCTGCCATCAGCAGAATTCCAACCACATTTCACCTCTTTTCCATGGTGAGGATTTGGGGGCCCTTTGGTTTCTCCTTTGAAGGACATCATTCCATAAAAGATGACATACCAAAACGTGGTGGGACCTGGTCTCTGATGGTGACATCAAGGTTGGTTTGTTTGGTGGGCAAGTTCTGTGTATGTGTGCATACGTGCATCACATAACTGCACTTTTACACTTAAATCTCCAAGAATTTGGTCTTCCACAGTTAGGAACAAGCTTACTCCCCTTAATTTTAATCTCCCTCTAATTGCTAGTTGTGATTGTTCAAAATTTTCCTCAGATCAGAACTTCTCAAAGACTTTTCTATGGTAACTGGTCCCTTAATACCAGACTGATGGGTTAGATAAGTCCCTTCATCTAGGCCCCATGTATAGATGAAGGTCCTGTATTTAATTTACTGTTTTCTTTCCTCTTGAATGGTTGCAGCCCACATCTGCCTAACAGGCCCTGTGATGCTTGTGGGCATCTGTTTAACTCAGCATTTCCTATACCTATTAACCACAGAAATCTTCTTCTTTAGGCTTATTAATTTTTTGAGAAATACTGATTGGACCCTTTTGGGCTTTTAATTTCTGCTTTGCAGTGCCTCTTGCACTAACAGGATCTCTATATTTATTAGAAATTATATAAATTAATGATAGTAATAGTAGCTAACATTTACTGAATGTTACTGTGTCCTAGGCATTATTTGAAGTGCTTTGTAGGTATTAGCTCATTAACATTTGCACCCATTTTATGAAATAGATATTATAGTTCCCCACATTGTATAGATAGAACTCAGGCACAGAGAACTAAAGTATCTTGTCCAAGGTCACACAGCGGGTGAGTAGTTAGGTTCTCAAGAGTTTGGGATCAGTACCATTCTTAGTGACTTCCCTACTTTTCCTTTTACTGGATCTCCTGAGCCTGGCCCATGTACAGTGCCTGGCAAAGTGTAGGTGTTTAGGGATGACTGATGCTACATGAACCATCTAGCATTCTGTATTTGATAAGCAAGCGAACTCTTGTCTCATCTATATCATTCCTAACAAGACAGTCACCTAGAGGGGAAAGTGACCTCTTCCCCCAGTGCCCCTACTCTCTTCCAAGGGCAAACTCGGCTGGCTTGTTAAGGAAGCAGGGCAGGAATTATACTGCAGTGCGGAGCCAGCACATGGTGGGCATCTTCCAATAATATGCCAGAACACAGCTTGAAAACATGCTATAGTCCTGGGTCACAAAACAAACACAGACATCACAAAACAGACTGCCAGAGGATGACAAACATTTGAATATAAATTAAAAGAAGCTTTGCAGACACAGCATAACAAAAAGCCCAATTAACAAAAGTAACCATATGCTCCTACCAGAATGGTTGGACACAGTGTAAAACACACACGCACATTAAATGCAAAGAGATCTCGGATGAAACAGCTTCATCAGACAAACTGGATCCAGCGCCAAACTGAGATGCCAGAGTGATAAAAGAGACTCTCCAGAGTCACTCTAGATGTTCCCCAATAAAATAGCTATTGAAGGTATACACACCCCGGGGCACTGAACAAATAGTCCATGGAAACTGAAGAAAACAGTATAGTTTGAGATCTGTTTTATTTTTTCTTCCACATTGAATTACTACAGAACTTGATTTATTTAGCAACATTTTTAAGGGTATTATAAAGTCGGAGTGAAAAGCATGAACTTTAGAGTCAGACAGACCGGGCTTAAATCCTGGCTCTGTAAAATGCTAAAGGTGTGAATTTTGCAAGATAGTTTCAGTATCAGTTACTGCTTATGGAAGGAGGGATAGGAATACCCACTTCTTCATAGTTTTTTTGTCAGGATCAAAATTGGTGATGTATGTAAAAAGTGTAACACAGTGTTTGGCACAGAATGAATATATACTCTATAAATAAGAGCCATTGTTATAAGAGCCACTATTATTTATCATTTAAAGTTATACATAGTTCAAGATGTAAAATTAGAATCTACAGTTTAACTTTGTTTATTGATGGCTTTAGCAAATCATAAAGACTTCTATATTGGACCATTCTGTCCTATACATTCTGTCAGTACAATAATAGTGATAGTAATGAGTCATAAGACATTTATTTGTTCATTTTCTCATTCATTTGTTCATTTTTTTATTCCTTCATTCAGCAGTTTCTGAGCATCCTTTAGGCTCCGGTGAACTGCCCTCAGTGCTGAAGATACAAATCTGATTGGGACACAACATCTCCCTTTAAGGCACTGCTAGACTAATGGGGGAGACAGCCAGAAAGGGAAATAATTGTAATGAATAAGGTAGGTACCAAAATAGATGGATATTTTGAACGTTATGAGAGGGTTATTGATTTTGTCTGGGGAGTTCACTAAAAAGTCATTTGCACTTAGATATTGAAGGATCAATAGTGATTTTAAGAGGAAATAGGGATTTGAAGATGTATTAATCTGCTTATTCTGCTTATTGAAACTATATTGGGAGAATGATAGAGAATCATTCTGTAGGACTATTCACCTGACTTCTAATTGCTCCACATAGGAAGATATTTTCAATTTTCTGTAGCTTATTCCTCTCCTCTCCCTGCACCCAGCCTACACAGAGCACAGTTATTAAAATGCATATGTTTAAGAAAGAATGTGACCTTTGGGGTTTTCTAGACCTGAATGTGAATTTTCCTGATTCTTTCTAGATGTGGGACTTCGGGAAGTCATTCAACTTTTATGAACTTCAATTTTCATCAGTCAATTTGGAAATTATGCATATCTCATTAGGTACTGGGCAGTATGTGGTAATAATTAGGTAAGCCTCAAAAACCCTGGGAAGTAAGGTGATAAAATTGTTCTCGGAGAGTTCTGAAATTAATATATAATATTTTGGAGCAGCATCCCATTTAAAAACCAAAGCAGGATTTTCAAGAGGGAGTAGTCCCACTGAGGAAACATTTCAGAATTATATACAGTGGTAGTGGTGGTGAAAACTTTTGAGTGAAGGAAAGAGTGTGTCCATTGGTAAGGGAGGTGGTCAGTCATGGATTCATAAAATAAAAAATGGGAGTCATTGGATCAAAGATTAGCCTAGACTTGTTCAGGAGAAATGTTCACTGTATTCATATGAAAATCCAGTCTGCTTTACAGTGACATTCACTATAGTGAATTAATATGTTCTTGTTATTATGTTCATGTCTTCTGAGTGAGAAGGTCTAGTCAGATGAGCAGTGGAGCACTGACTCAGTCACATTTCAGAACTATCAAGATGGAAGGCAAGGAAGCCACCGCATGGGTAATTCACCCAGTCAGATGCCACATGTTGGTTTCTGCCTGGACAATTATGCAGTCTCCCCATGTCACCTGTAATTTGCACATGCTTACTCTGACATCTCCACTGGGATGTCAAATAGACATACCAAATAAAACATGTCTGAAACCAAACTCTTGATTCTCTGCTCCCATGCCAAACCTTCAACCCTATCTTTCCTATTTTAGTAAACGGAAGCTCAATTCTTCCAGTTGCTTGGGCAAAAAGGCTGAAGTCAGCCTTCTTCTTTTCTTCCAACGGTTTCTGGGGCTCATATTCTGAGATGGCCCCCATGATTTCTGCACCCTCATATGCATACCCTGGTGTGTTCTCCTCCCCTTGTGTATGAATGGGACCTCTGACATGCTTCTATGCTATATAATATGGCAGAATGCATGGGATATAATTTCTGTGATTTTGTTATGTTATATGGCAAAAATAAAAAGATAAGATACCTAATAAGTTCACTTGAGATTAGTCAAAGGGGACATTATCCTGGGTGGCCCTGACCTTGTCAGATGAGCCTGTTGAGGCCCTAGACATTTCCTGATATCAGAGAATTTAAATAGCAGAGACTCTATGTCTGTTGCTACCTTTGGAGAAGTGATCTCCGGTGGATTCCAGAGGGGCAAGGAAAGTAATTCTGCCAACAACCTGAGGTGACATTAAAGTGGATCCTCCTTGGGGCACCTCGGTGGCTCAGTTGGTTAAGTGTCCGACTTCAGCTCAGGTCATGATCTCACCGTTCATGGGTTCGACCCCCACATTGGGCTCTGTGCTGACTGCCAGCTCAGAGCCTAGAGCCTGTTTCAGATTCTGTGTCTCCCTCTATCTCTGACTCTGCCCCCGCCCCCTCAGAAATAAATAACACATTAAAAAAATTTAAAGTGGATCCTCCTTTGTTGAACCTTCAGATGGGAATGCAGGCTACCTGACACCTTGATTTCAGTGTTGTGTGGCCCTGAAGACAGGGCTCACCCGAGCGCTGCCCGGACTCCTGATGCACAGAAACTGAGACAATAAATAGCCATTGTTTGAAGCTGCTAATTTTGTGGTCAGTTTTTGTGCAGCAATAGAACATGAATCCCTGTGTCAGTTCCCAAATCATCAGCAAATCCTGAAAGTCACCTCCTAAACATCCAAAATCTCATCCCTCCTTTATCTTCTTATCCCCTTCCTCTCAAATTTGAAGCTGCCAACACTCATCGCTTGGGTAATTCTCACAGATTTCTGGTGGGCCTGCCTTCTTTTACTGTCACCTCCCAAATGGTTTTTTGCTCTGTAAACAACTGCAAGGGTTATCCTTTTAAAACACAAATCTTGTTATGCCCTTCCTCTGTTCAAACCCTGCAAATCATTGCTATCCTATTGGTGTTAACAAGCTCCTCACTACACCCTACAAGGCGTTAGCTGGTCTCGCCAGCAGCTCCCACTCTGATCTCACCTCCTCTTTCTCGCCTCCTGTTTCTGCCTGTAATGCCAAGCTGGACCCCTTTTCCTAAGCATATCAAGGTCACTTGTATTGGGCCCAAACATGGGTCTTTATGAATCTCCATCAAGAGATAATCTCCTTGTATTGACACTGGCTTTCAAAGGAAAAATATTTAAGGATATATGCATAGAAAATATGTTAAAGAATTTTAATCAGGCATTTTTTAAAGGCTTCAAGAAACCAATACACGTTACATGTTATTTTAGCATGTATGTTAAACTAGGTATTCAGATTTTATTGTAATGACATAGGAAGAAAGACATCAAATAGGAACAACCATACCTACAAAGTTCAAGGGAATTGATGTTGAACGAATTATTTAGAATTGCTGTCCTTCAGAGGTGCCTGAGTGACTCAGTTGGATAGGCATCTGATTCTGGATTTTGGCTCAGGTCATGATCTGATGGTTCGTGGGTCCAAGCCCCGCATAGGGGTCTGTGCTGATAGTACAGAACCTGCTTGGGATTCTCTCTCCCTCTTTCTCTGCCCTTCCTCCACTCATGCACTCTATCTCTCTCTCTTTCAAAAATAAATACACATCTTAAAAAATAGAATTGCTGCCCTTCAGTTTCTTCATCTATAAATGGAGATTATTACATTACCAACTGATGGAGACATTGGAGGGAATAAAATGATTTAATTCATGTGGAGTGCTCCGGCTAGTGTCTGGTATAAGAAATACACTCAATCTCACCCCTCCTATTAGCTTACTAAATTGTCATTAATTAGGGTTAAAGGTAAGATCAAGAAAGCAGTGCCACCTGTGATGGTATGGGAATGAGGTGCTTGCTCAGAGCACACAGAGGTATAGGAAGAGCCCAGGAAGTGAGGGTCTTGAAGAGGGGAGTAAATGTTAAGAGAGTTGGGTGAAGAGACTGGTATGAAGGGTTAACTTGAACATGCATTTTCTAGGTAGTTTCTGGGCAGTGAAAAAGAGTTGCTTTTCCTGCTGACTCTGGTAAGTCCACATGGGGCACAAAGCAGGAGCTTCAGCTTCAGATGCATTGTGTCTGCTGTTTGACGATGCTACCTAGAAACCCTGGGGTCTGAGGACCGAGGAGAAGTGGCTGCTCACAGTTCTTATGCCCTGTAGAGATTGACCTCGTTTCTGAGCAAGGTGGGCCACCCGCTGCCAGAAATACCCTCTCTGCCCTTGACCACGCGCAGACGGGATGGACCCAGCTGGAGAGAATGACACAGGCTGCTGGCTCCAGGGACCAGGATGTTTTGTGGCCCGCTTGGCAACAGCAGTATTCTGTCCTGGGCTCACCATGTGGGCTCATGGTTTCACTGTCTGGGCCTCTCCCACCATGTCCGCCACCACCGGCTGACCCTCCCTGCCTCCGACTCCTGCTTATTTGTGCATCCTGTTGCTTCATGTCTCTTGACTGCATTTTCCATGGATGTGTCATTTAGCTTCTGCCCCGGATATCACTGGATTCTGTTCATGTCTCTCATTCTTCTTGTCCAAGGGGATTTTGTTTTCTTAGTTCAGTTATTACTGTCATATCTGCAGAGCAAAGATTTTGCATTAGGCTCCATTGTGGGTCTCTCATCAGCTTATAGATCAACTGTCCTTGTACGGGGCTCCCTGCTCTGGTGAAACCCACTTTGGCCTGGGTTCAAGCCATAGGATCTATGAAAAAATGACCCTTCGGAAGAGGCCTGAGTAAGTGGTAACTGTTAGGCTTCCCATGGGACAAGTGATGTGGTCTGCATTTTCTAGAGGGTACCTACCTACAGAAAGCAGGGATGTGCCGGGTATGGCACAAAACACCTAATATGCAACATGTAATGTGATACTCAACAAAACCTTGTGATTTACGTTTTATTAAAATGTGCGGGCTTTTGTTTTTTTTTTTTTTTCTGATGGAAAACTGAAACTTACAGAGGTTAGGGTCATGTATCTGACCTTACCTAGTACATGCCGGAACCGGAATATGAACACTGGTAATTGACCTCTGTGCTACATATGCTCTGCTAACCTAGGCATCCCTCTTAGAAGCATGACTTGATTGTCTTTTAAATCTCATATCATGAAATATCTGAGATGGCTGTGCTGTGTTGGAGCAGCTGAAAACAGACTCAGGAAAATCACACTGTTAATAAAGTCCTTCACTGGGGCAAAAAAAAAAAAAGCACTTGGGGCTATCGATTATTCTAGCAATCTATGAACTTAAGACATGGACAATTCAACCACAGGTCCCCTTGCATGCCTAAGTAAATATCTTTACTTCTTACTTTTAATTCTAATTTGAAAGTCTGAAAAAACAGTAATGTAGCCTCTCAGAAATCTCTTGTCTTCGGTAATTTTAAAAACTGCTCAATTTCTCCTTCACAGAGCAATGGCTATTGAATTATAACTTTGAAATGACTGAATGGAAATTTTGTATGCTGGTCCCACAGAATATCACAGTACTTGCCTCCAGGGGGCAGCACAGCATGGCAGCTTTGATCTGTGCTCCAGGACGCTAGGGGGGTGTGGGGGGTGGCTAATGACAAAAAAGACAATGTTGTAGTGTTTACTATGGATGTAACACCCATTTGTTTTCTTTT
The DNA here is from genome assembly GCF_008692635.1 of Crocuta crocuta. NCBI lineage: Eukaryota > Metazoa > Chordata > Mammalia > Carnivora > Hyaenidae > Crocuta > Crocuta crocuta. The sequence continues at coordinate 925,389 of NW_027551559.1, forward strand.
TCTTCTCTCTCTCTCTCTCTCTCTCTTTCTCTCTAAATATTTTCCTTGTCTTTCTTCACTAGCTCCAAGTGCTACAGGCTGCCACGTTATACATGACTTGAATCATTTTGCTGAAGAGGGAATGCTTTATCACTTTTGGAAAACCAAATGTTAGAAAAGACCTTCTTTCATGGCTATTTGGATGTACTTATCATTCAATAATTAGCCACCCTTCCAGACAAGGAATTCAAAATGGGAGTTATGATTTGCCTGGGCATCTCACAGTTCCAGCCATTAGTGTTCACCCAGCTGAAACTAGGAGACTAAAAATAATCCAATTAAATAACAACAGTGTATTTTGAATCAGTGCTGAACAGATGGTAAAGTATCCTCCATTCATCATTAATTAATGTTCATTTAGCACCCACAGAGAATGACTCTGGGTTTACTGCTTCCTGAAGACAGAAACGAAACTTCCCCTGCATTGGAAGGTTGTATGGTCTTAGTGAAAAACATCTTATAGGATCTGGAATGGTTTTATAAGATCAATTAACCTAGAAATGGGAGCAACAAGGTCTTCAATGGATTTTATGACCTCAACAGGGGATTTCGAGACTAAAGAGCCTAGAAACGATGAGTCTTCTTGTTAAAGAAGAACTTAAACTTGCACATCTCTGTCTCTCTCTTTCCTCTACTTGACATGCCAGCAGAGATACTGAATGATTTTCTCTATTTTTAATATTGCCTCTACATTTTAATTTTGTGAATACTTAGGTCACCTCTTGTATCTATTTTTCTCTCTTGACCTGTATATGATAGCACGACACAAATATGTAACATTAAGTCGGTAAAATGACGTTCAAGCATAACAATCTTTCCGGAGGGGTTTTGGACACAAGTGTTTCAGTTTGGTCCACATTTTGTGGAATGGTTTCCCCATAATGGAAATATTTTTCTCTGCCATAGAAGCATAGAGTAGACTCATGCCTCTCTTGAGTGCCTTTGTGCTCATAATTATCTTTGAGAGTCATGTTTTCAGTTGTATTCTCATACCCAAATAAAAGAGCTTTCCAAAGTTTCCCTGATATGTTTCCACTGATGGAATACTCATTGAAATAGCTTCAAAAGTTGGTTTAATTATTTATTTTAAATAATATTTTTGTTATGTACATTTATTTTGTGGCTAAAGTGACTGCCAAATTCAGAATTCCTCATTGAAACGTAGGCAAAGTCTTCATTTTCTGACTAAAAGCAATAAAAATGTTAACTATCTATGTAGCTAGCTCTCCACACAATCCCTTAATGAGCTCTCAATTTGGGGAGATGGCCAGGTATTTGGCTAAAATTCATATTTCCTAACCTCAGTTATAAAGTAGGGATTGCCAATGATATGTCAGAACACATCTTTGGGAGGTTTCTGAGAATGCCTTTTAAAGGGTTTATGCAGTTGGCCCCTGCATATAGGCATTGGCCGGAGGTCCAGCATTCATTCTTCTGACCATGAGATAATCTTGAGGATGAGAGTCACAGGCTAATGAAACCAGAGCAGAGACATAAATGGAGCTTGGGTTCCCATGAACCCAAATAGCCCTGGACTATTTGCCCCTGAACGGCATGTTGGTTATATACGAGAAAACTAAACCCCAACTGCAATGGCACTCTTCTTGGTTCCATTCTCCATTCTAACTGAAACAGACTTTCAGAACTAGTTGTGTTCTTACAGTGACCTACAAGGGCCCTATTTGATGTAGTTCCTGCCTCTTGACCTTGCCCGCTACCACTCTCTTCTCCATATACTCTATTCCAGCCCCATGGGCTCTTCGTTATGTACACCAGGTACACTTCCACCTCAAGAGTTTTGCACTTGCTGCTCCACTAGTTGGAGCACTACTGCCTTAAATGTTTGCCCAGCAAGTTCTTTTACATCCTCCAGGCTGTTAATCAAAATCCTCTTTCCAGTGCTTCTTCCCTGTCTCTCTGTCACTTCAGCCTCCTATCCCCTCACATTTTATATCTCCTTTTCTTGATTTCGTTTTCTCCCATGCATGATCTAACATATGGCATATTTTACTTTTACATCCATTTTATTGGATGTACAATGTAAGCTTCAAGAGACAGGTATTTTTGCCTCTTTTATTTGCTAGAATGGAGCTGGGTACTAGAGGTGCTCATTCATATTTGTTGAATACGTGAACGTGATAAGGAATTGGCTGACTGAGAAAGATGTGGAGCAAAAATATTAAGGTTCAAATACAGACAGCCAGAAAACCATAACCCTTATTTGGCCTAACTATCAGGAAATGGCCAACTTTGACAGCATAAGTAAGGATGGAGACAATACATACTTCCAAGCACAAGGGGATAAAGAATGAAGGAAATACAGAAGGTTGAGGGACAAAGAGCTCAGTTAGAGGTGACTGTTGCAGTCAAGGGGATGGATGTGTTTTTCTTTGGAGCAGGAATGAAAATACCTGGAGGCTGAATGCCAGACAGATTCTGTAATGGCTAGGACAGAAATGGAGGAAACTCCATCTGGACAGCCCCAACCTTCTGAGAACAAGACACAAACTCTGCTGAGTGTGGAGAAGGAAGTAGAGGTGGAAGGATGGAGTGAGTGGAAACATTTTCTGACACCTGCCACAGTGGGAAAGGGAAATAGTGAAGAACTAAATGAAAACCGGTATGTTTCTGAAAGTCCGATCTGGGGCAGATAATGAGAATGAGACTCATGAAGCCAACTGCCATGGCTTTATTTTGTTTCTCATATTTCCTGTCAGCCCTGAAGTAGAAGTGGGAAATAAACATGAATAGATGATTAGTTTTCCCCAGGCTTGGTATATGGTAAGGTGGGCATGGCAGAAATGTGGCATGGTCATGATCAAGTAGTTGAAAATGGCATTTAAGTTGGAGATGGCAAGGAGAGCTAGAAGGAGGGGGATAGTAGTTGGATTGTGAAGGCAGGATGTGCCCTAAAATCCCAAGGTGTTCCCGGTCCATGGAGGCACTCTACCTTTTCATTCCACTTCTATATTATATATAAAGTATATGTTCAAGGACTCAGAGCATTCTTTAACCCATGTGCCATTTGGCCTAATGGATAAATATGACCCAGCAGAACACCTCTGGGTCAAGGTTTACAGTGCCCACTCTCAGATGCCTGGAAAGATGGACGGCTCATTAGTGTGAATTTTATTATGCAGCTGCAGGAGAAAGATTGCTCATTTCTGCTTGGTTCCAAGTGTGTGACCTTCACATTAGCCCTTGTTGCTCCCACCTTTCCTTTTTGTTCATGTGTTTCACACAATAGCAGAGCAGAGTTGGGGGGTTGGGATCTGGAGTCTGTCATCTGGTATCCATTTCAGTTCCAGCACCACTGAGCTGTGTGATCTAGAAGAGCAAGCTACTTTGTCTCTTGTTTTCTTTTCTTTTCTTTTTTTTTCTTAATTTTTATTTATTTCTAGGAGAGAGAGAGATAGACAGTGTGAACAGGGGAGGGTCAGAGAGAGAGGGAGACACAGACTCTGAAACAGGCTCCAGGCTCTGAGCTGGCAGTCAGCACAGAGCCCGACGCGGGGCTCGAACCCACGAACCGCGAGATCATGACCTAAGCGAAAGTCGGACGCTTAACCGACTAAGCCACCCAGGCGCCCCTGCCTCTTGTTTTCATCTGTGAAATGGGGTTGATGTTAGCAGATGCCATGTAGGGTTGTTATGAGGATTGAGGAGTTATCTCTGAAGCACCTAGTTATCTGTAACGTACACATTTAATTAGCTCTGATGATGATGATGGTGATGATGATGAATTCAATAACTACAAGACGTCAGTGAAAGTTCATGAGGAACACACATTGTTTTCTGGAGGAGGAGTGAGTGGGACTTGTGTCCCCTGAACAGGAACAGGGTACAATTAATTATTAAAATTGAGCACTATGCAAGTCTTTAATGAGTAGTACATCAATTAATATCTGGCTTAAGGCTTTCCATATGGTACATTCAGATGAAACACACAACTTCTCAGAGACATTGTTCATTGGCCTTTAAAACTTTCCAGATAAAAAATATCAGTTCTCAATTTGAATCACTATCGTTTCATTATAGAAAAGATGGGAAGTAAATAAAGCAAAACTATGAAAACAAAAAGACCTGTAGTCCCACTATCCACATATAGTCATGAATAGCTACAAGTAACCGAGGATATCTTAACTCTTGTGAGTTCTTTTCCATGTGTATACACCTTGCTCTTCCAATTTAAAGGAATTTGTTGCTAATATTAAAATGCCTAGAGATCAAGGCCAGGGCAACGAAAGAGAAACAAATGCTGTTGCTCATACTCATTAAGAATTTGCATGTGGGTGGGAAAACTCTATCAGAGAGAGTCTTAAAATAATGCTGAATCCAGAATGAACAGGAAAAGGATGTTCAGCCTGCGCATAAATTTTCTTTGTTATTCTTTTGTGCTTTGTCATGTCTGAATATTTCATGCCTTTTCTGTGTAGTTTATATGGTTTAGGGCAGATTTTTAGGATGCGTGTAAGCTAACTTGGCATTCAAACAAAGAGATTATAAAGAGCCTGGTTGCAGTGGGCTCTGCTTTTCTCTTCAGCCTATGATATAAATATCAACCATTCAACTTGAATGGATGCATATCTTTACCTGTTGAATAGATGGGGAGGAGGAAAGTCTACTCCTAGTAGATTATACATATTACATAGAAATCACTATAACCAGAGCTGTTAAACTCTGAATCTACAGTCGATTTGCTGGAGCGTCGACCTAGTTTTCTAAATATGACATCAGATGATTCCAGTTCTGTGGGAGCTGTTACAACTTTACAAGTTGCAGGTAACTGGAAATGATGTGAAATCATTCTCGTCTGTACCCATGTAAATGAATTCTGTGCTTTTCTAATATTAACTCCTGGAAGTGGCTGTGACACCTTTCCAGCTTCCTCATTAATGAGTTAAATAAAATCTGTAACATGTTCTTTTTTATGCCTGCCTGAGGGCCACCGTTTTATTTTCTTCCTTTTTGAAAAACTTACTTTTGACCAGGTTATTTTTCTCTGCAGGAACAATCCAGAACAGGTGTTTATCTTCGGTGGCATCTCTTCCTGAGATGGCCAGTGGTGATGGGGTTTGACACTGTTCCTTACCCATAATTTCATTTTAACTGCATTATTTAAAAGGTACATCCCCTCGACATTTGGCATGAGCAGTTAAAATGCCTCCTCTCTTTCCCACCACGGTATACAATTTTCTCAACTGCTTTCTTTCGGTTGGTTTATTTCAGCAGAAAGTAGGGTGGTTGAGTGTCTTCAGCTAAGGCTATCAGTGGTATGGTAACAAAATACCATAGACTGCGTGGCTTAAACAACAAATACTTGTTTCTCACAGTTTTGGAGGCTGAGAATGTGTGATCAGGGTGGTAGCATGGTCAGGTGCCGGTGAGGGCCCTCTTCCTGGCTTATAGATGGCCACCTTCCATCAGTATTCTCATAAGACAAGACCAAGAGAGAGGAATCTGGTCTATGCATCTCTTATATGGGCATCAATTCCATCATGGGATTCCATCCCCATAACCTCCTCCAAATTCAGTTACCTCCCCTAGGCTCCACCTCCAAATACTGCCACAATAGGGAGACACAATCAATGTGGAAGCCAAATATACCCATTTGGTGTATATCTCATTCTCAAAGATCTCTGTAATTAGAGATGTAACTTTCCTCTGATCAAGGAGGAGTTTAGGAGCTTTTTGGTTGTGCTATATTTATTTGCTTTTATTATTTTTGTTTTTTGAGTTTTCTCATATCTTTGTTCTCATATTACTAATTAATGCACTGTAAGCTAGAAAAACTTCTAATGGGAATGTATTGTGAATTGCCTTACAACCATAAATATGACCATTTTAAGCAAATATTCGTTCGCTGGATGAAAATAAAGATGTCACCATTAGGTTATAAAATATATTGTTAGCATTTAAATATTTTTCAAATGCCCCATCTGCCATACTAAATTAACCATTCCATATAATTCATAGTTCAGCTCTTTCTTTCTTCTCTTTGAATATTGATTAATTGATTGATTGATATTTACTTTAAGGAATTGGTTTACACGACTGAGGAGTAGGGAAGAAAGGCGGTCTGGAAATTCAGAGTACGTTGGAGTCTCCAATCCAAAGCCTGCAGGACAGGTTAGGGGCTTAGGGACTCAAGCAGGGTTTCTGTTACAGGTTTTTTGTAAAAAAAAAAAAAAAAATTATTTATTTATTTTGAGAGAGAGAGAGAGCGCACACAAGCCAAAGTAGGGGAGGGTCAGAGAGAGAAGGAGAGAGAGAGAATCTGTGAGCGTAGAACACGACGCAGGGCTTGATCCCATGAACCACAAGATCATGACCTAAGCCAAAATCAGGAGTTGACACTTAACCAGTGAAGCCACCCCGGAGCACCCTGATATTACAATTTGAGTCAGAATTTCTTCTTCTTGGGAAACTTTAGTTGTTTGGTTGATTGGATGGGGCTCACTGCTTCACTTAACGTCAACTGACTGTAAACGAAAATCATAGCTACAAGATACATTCACAACAACGTCTAGACAGACTAATGTTCTACCAACTGCTGGGCACCATAGCATAGCAAGTCTATGCATCAAGTTACCTATCACATTCCCCAACTAGGATACAACCCCTTGTGAAGTGCTTTTTGGCTACTGTATCTTCCAAACGTTAAGAATAATTAATACATTAAAAACATAATAAAAATTGCTTTAATTTTTAAAATATGTATTATAAGCTTCTTTTTTTTTTATGAACATTATTGTCTGGTATTTTAAATGGGTATAGCTTGTCTGCCTCTCTGGCTGCTAGTCTGTGATGTTAGGAAGTGACCTGAGTTTCCCTTGGAAACTATTATATTTCTTCTATCCTATGCTTCACTATGCCCATCACTGGGGGCTCTGCAGGAATCCAGGCAAGGAGGAAAAGCTGGTTTTCTTGGGCTGTGTGGGCTCTTGTCCAGCTTCACCAGGAAGCAAAGGAATACACTTCCTTTGCTTCGGAAGTGTATTAGGCAGTGGCAAATATTAATAAAGGTCTTTTTGTTTTCACTTTTCCTATTAATCATCATTAACTGTAGTGAAAAAGCCAAAGAGAAGTATTCTTAGCTTCCTGGAATAAAGGATCATCAAACATCACCAAATTGAGCCCAGATTCCTCATGACCTATCTCATTTCCTGACTATACATAAGTCCCTTGTATGTACCACTGAATATATTTTCTTTATTTTTAAATATAATGTGCATAAAGCCCTTAGTAAGTACCTAATGTATAGTTACCACTTAATCAATTTTTTATAATAACTATGTCATCCTTAAATACAATAAATATCAGAATATCATTTAGCTCTTGAAACAATTATGATATATTATAGCCCCTCAGATAATTACTGTAGTGTTGGGATTCAGGCTGTGCCATTTCTTAGATGTTTCTGTTTATCTGAGGGTCACCCAGGGATGCAGTGAAATTACTCAGATAAGACCTCCCCCCAAGAGGATTTAGGATTTTGCACCGTTAATGGATTTTTCAATGTTGCCACACTACATTGGTTGCCCTTTTGACTTTATATCATTCGACTTTCCACAATTTGCCACACAAACTTCTTGCCTGTTAAACTAATGTTCAACAAAGTTCAAGTTACTTTGATGACTTTAAGCAGGTTCTAGCAAAAGAAAAGAAAGTGTATCTCTAAAATATGACACAGTGTAAAGGAATAAAAAGACTCTGAAATCTGTGGAGGCATGTTTCATGGTATCAAACTAGTTACAAGTTTCAAAGTAATGATAATGAAAACTATGATGTTTTACATCGATATAGAACAATTTCTTTTAAAAAATTGTTTTAACGTTTTTATTTATTATTGAGAGACAGAGCATGGGAGGGGCAGAGAGAGGGCTGCCATAGAATCTGAAGGAGGCTCCAGGCTCTGAGCTGTCAGCACAAAGCCCAACATGGGGCTCGAACTCACAAACCGTGAGATCATGACCTGAGCTGATGTCAGACGCTTAACCGAGGGATCCACCCAGGCACCCCGATATAGAACATTTTCTAACATTTATTTTGTTTTGTGACTTGATAACTATTTAACTGTGTATCACATGTTTGTATTTTGAACTGTATTTGTAGTAATTTACAGGGCTCACCTCTGCCACAATTACAAATAACTGATGAAAAACAATGGGAAATACCTTTTAAAGTATTGAAGTTAGAATGAATAGTAATAAAAGCATGACTTTGAAAGCTAGGTTTCGTTATTGATAGAATAAGCCTAAATTCAAGATTGAATAATTTGTTTTGATCATGGCAGCACTACAGATTTTCAAATGAATTACGAAAAAATGATTTCAAAATTTCTCAGTAAATCACAGATAATATACTAAATGTAACTTGTATCCAACCTAAAATATAAAGCAAGTTAAAATACAAATTTTATAGCCTGAGCCAGTGTGACCTCACTCACAAAATAAGTTACAGTTTCCATGTATGACTTAATCAGAACACTAAAGCTATAAGGTATCGCACATTGTCAAGGCTTTCTTTTACTGATAGTGAGGCATAGGGTCAGTAATAATATTTTATAGTACCATGAAACATGCAAAGTCTATCCCCACCTTCCACCCCTCTATTTGACATCTCAAATCAGGCAACTTTTGAGTTAAGATCTTGGGGTAATGTCATTCAGTATAGCCTTGAATGTTCCATTTCATTATTCACTTAAATAAAAATGATAACTTACTTTTGCATAGTCCCTTAAAAAGTAATAAATACTTCATATAATTTGTCTGGTTTGGTCTGCAGAAGAATCCTGGGAGGTTGGTTTGTTTATTATACAGTGCAGCATCGTGACCAACGACACCCCTGGTACTGAAGCCCCTTGGACTTGAACCTTCACTTTGCTGTCCCTCCTTCCGTATGTAACCATAAGCAAGCAGTCCAACTTCAGTTTCCTCACCTGAAATGGAAGGATGGCCACTTCTCCGAGGTGAGGACCCAGAATGATAGATGCGGGCTGCTTGGGGTGCCCCTTGGCTGTAGTGGACACCACAGTGGCCCCTACAGCCCTAGTTCTGCCCTGGAGAAGCTCCAGGCTCAGAGATGTCATGTGCTTTTTCAAAGTGCTTTTTTCCTTTCCTTTTTGAAAGGTTAGCTCTTCATTGGGAAGCAAAGAGAAAAAGGCTAATGGGCGCAACAAACAATGAATAATTAAGAATTTGTGCTGAAGATTAAGTCGTTTTCAAGAATCATTTGTATAAGAAAAGCCTTCTATTATGCTTACTTCTGGAATCATTTGACTTCTTACATAGCCTTGGGAGGCATACGTTTGTTTACAAAAGAGGTAATACTTAAATGCACTATGAAAAAAGAAAGCACATTTTCATTTTCTATCTATGACATCAAAAGACTTTCCTTAATGATGGACTATTTCTCTGATGACAAGAGCATGTAATCTACATAGATATATTTTTAATGTTTTATTCTTAATTTGGTGACTGGTAGTTGATGTTGGTCATATAAACCACTCAGATACATTTTTTTTTTTTTATTTCAACTCAGATATATATAGAGTGCGGTGGACTGAATGATGGTGTTCTCCCCAAATTCATATATTGAACTCCTAACCTCTAAGGCATTAGGAGGCTGGAAAACTATGGGAGGTGATTGGGTCATGGGGGTGGAGCTTCATGATGGGATTAGTTCCTGGTTCACAGAGCTCCCTGGCCTCTTCCACATTTGGAGAACATAGGGGCCCTTGCATCTGTGAACCAGGAATCAGGTTCTCAGCAGACACCCAATCTGCAGGTGCCATGAGCTGGGACTTCCCGCCTCCAGAACAGTGAGAAATAAATGTTTCTTGTTCAAGCTGCCTTGTCTATGGTAGTGTGTTATAGTAGCCTCAATGCACTAATGCACAGTAGTGAGACTTTCCCCTTCTTTTTGAGGATTACTTTGAAATGGAATAGTGGGTACTGGAAAATTTGAACTGCTAGTCAACGTTTCTAGAAGCCTTCAAACTGACTTGAGTTGTAGTCTGGGCAATTTATGGCCATAACAACACGTTCTTTGTGAAATATAATGACAACAGGTGGGGAAGGGTTTGAAGGCTGCAAGAGAGAGGGGTGTGTAGGGGGAGTTGGCCAGTTTTATTTGACCTCTAATCTGCTCAATTTCTAAATTCTCTGAAGTTTGGCTCAACTTCTTACCTGTTCTCAGTCTATGAGTCAGTCTTGGCTAAAATTTTTAGTATTTTTGGATCTTACGTACTAATTAATAAATAATATGTATATATTATACATACACAAATATACAGGTATATTTACCTATATGCATATATACATATACAGACCCACCCACTGATGTGGGCTTCAGTCCATATCTTTACTGGCTCTCTAAGCCGAGTGACCTCACAACTACTCCATTTCACAGCACCCCCTACGTACCAGGGTCTTTCTTCCTTCTATGCCAGTATTTGCTTTGTATGCTGGTATTCTTGCTTTTCGAAGGTTTGCTTCTGACACTTGGATTTTACAGAAGACCTGCCTTCGTAGTCTCCCTCTTAACTGGGGGTTCACTTTCTGTCATTTCAGTTACCTGCAGTCAACTATGACCTGGAAGCAGATGGTCAGAAGGTCAATAGTAGCCTAAGGCAACAGGTCAGTGCCTTGTACCTCACTTCATCTCATCACTTGGATATTTTATCATCTCAGTTAGTCAGAAGGGTGAGTGCAGTGTGTTAATCTTTTAATTGCTGTTAATCTTCTACTGTGACTGATTTAGAAGTTAAACTTTATCATAGACGTGTGTATGGGAAAAACAGTATTTATGGGGTTCGATAGTATCTGTTTTCAGGCATTAACTGGGGTCTTTGGATGTAACCCCCCACAGATAAGGGGGCACCATTGTACTTGTTTTGCCAACTGAAAGAAATGTGAAGAGGCTTTTCACTTTTATGGTAAGAGCTGAAGAGCGGCAACAGCGTCCCGCCTCGGTTGGGTTTGCGGGAGTCCCTCTGTAATTCCTTACCCACGAACCATGTTCCTGATCTTAGTGTCCAGCCCCCAGGGCTTTGAACTCTTTCAGTGAGCATTGGGGGTTTGTCTCCATTTATTCTGGGGAGCTGTTAGCAAGATATGTCCAAAGGTATCAGAAAAACCTAAAGGAGGTTATTTTTTGGGTCTGAGAATGCTCAAAAATCTATCCATATAAATTAATGGTGATTGTGTCTTTCCTTGATGCCATTTTGGCTTAGGAAAGGTTTCATAGGAAGACTCTGCTTTCAGATAGCAGGGGAGACCTATAGTTGTTCCCTCACTAGAATGCTTTTTCTCTTCATGTCCTCTTCCCATCTACATAAACCATTCCAAGCATACCCTCTTTCTCCTCTGCTCGCACCAAAGCCCTGGTCAGTGTAGACCACATATGTTACTACCACTGTGCTATATCCTTAGTAATTATTACTTGAAAGAATAAATTTCAAATGACGATGTAAAGGAAACAACTTTTAATCAAGATAGTTTTAGCCTGTAATCTATTAACCACAACCTATGTTTTGACTTTTACCATCTAACCACTCACCTCCCTAACTTTTCCCCTAGATGTTAGAAAGCCACTGAAACCTCTCACTTGACAACACGACTATGTGAAATCTGTGGTCAGATGCTCTCACATTTCTAACTACTTTTTTTGGGTATCGTTATTTGCTTAATATCTAATTGTCTCATTGGACTACAGCTCCATGAAGGTAGAGATAATGATTGTTTTGTTCACTATTGTGTCCCTCATATCTATCATAACAAAGGAAGGCAGGAAGGAAGGCAGGAAGGAAGGCAAGCAAGCAGAAAGAAAAGAATGAGAAATGTCCAGTCGACAGCTAAAGCTTCAAAGGCTGTGAGTCCCCTTAGCTATGTGAGTTGATGTTTCTTTGTACACTGCACTAATATTTCCAAACAAAATTGCTTTTAAAATTTAACACCAAGAGCAATTTCCATTTCAAAATTGTGCCAGTTATTGAAAATGTCTTCAGTGATGTTACAAATGGTCTTGAAGCTCCCCTGAATTGTGCGAGGCATTTAGTAATGGGTGTCTGTGACTGTTTTCTAAAAATTCCTTATCTAGTTATTTCTAAACAGAAAAAAAAAAAAAGAAGAAAGGGGGAAAAAAAGCCTGGAGAAGTAATCATCAAGCTGGGTGTAAAATAAGTGCAGCAAATAGCTCTATAAAATACTATTTTTAAAAGAGCCTTTTATTTTGTTTAATGTTCCAGAACTTTCTGACTGAGAATTAAAAGTTGGGTATAATTATTTCAAGGAATTTGGGTAAAATTATTTCACAACCTAACCACAAATACAGGAAAAAGAAATGGAAGACAAACTTATAGACATGTACATCCTAAACAAAGAAGTATGGATAGATATCAAAGTCTTATTCTTTTTTTTTTTAATTTGTTTTTTAATGTTTTTATTTATTTCCGGGAGAGAGAGACAGCGTGAGCAGGGGAGGGTCAGAGAGAGAGGGAGTCACAGACTGAAACAGGCTCCAGGCTCTGAGCTGGCGGTCAGCACAGAGCCCGACGCGGGGTTCAAACCCACGAACCGCGAGATCATGACCTAAGCGAAAGTCGGACGCTTAACCGACTAAGCCACCCAGGCGCCCCATCAAAGTCTTATTCTGGTCTAGAACGAGACAGGTTCCTCCCAAGGCAATCTTCAAACAGAAGGCTTCCCCAGGTCTACCGGAAATAGGTTTCCATCATAACAGTCCAGAGTGTCCAAAACATTTATTGTGAAATGTTTCTTTTAAATCTTGGGATCTCTGACATCAGACAGATTTCCTCACTTCTGTTAAAGAAGTTTTTCTCTACTCCTGGGAGAGGATTCAACTATGCCAGTGTTCATTCTAATCACGATGTCAAGCAGGGTACCCCTTCAGCTGGGCCTCTCAAACTTTAAATGGGGGAGCTCTTTAAAATTCAAAGTCAAAGCCTTGCCCCCAGAAGTCTGTTTCATTAATTCTAGAATGAAGGTCCAGGCATCTTTTAAATCTTGTTTTATTTTTAAAGTTCCATAAGTGATTCAGTTGGATCACCCCAGATAAATCTTATAAGGAAAACACAGCACAATGGTGCTTAGCCCTTAAGAGAAGTTATATTTACATAGGTTTTATTTGTCCGGTTATATCAGCAGGGACTTAGTCTATTTAGTATACTTACTGTTTCTCTTGGAGTAAAAATATGCTTTCCCCCTCTCCTATTTTCTCGTGCAGTTTCTTTCCTTCCCTCTTCCCTTTCCCTGGAGCCCTGTCTCCCTTCACCTCAAGAATCTCAGGTATTTTAACTTTACAAGGCAGACTGATAATGCCAGTTCCTCTGATTTTGTTCAGTACATTTTCCTATGCATCTCATCTTGACATCTCTTCCCTTTCTAATAGCTCTTGACCTCCAATATGTCCCTTGCCCCCACTTTTCTTCAACTAATTTGCCTCCAGGACCATCAGCCCTCTTTGTCTGAGGCCCCTGACTTCACAGCATTTCTGTTCTTCAGGGCATTGTTTTCCTTGTGTCCATGTTTTCCTGTTTTTAAAATACGTTTACATTTTTCTGGTGAGGAAGGACACTGTGAATTGCTATTGCTTTTAGTTGAGGGTTGGGTAGGGCAGTGTGATCCTCAAGGCTGATATAGATAAATATGTACCTATCTTTGCTAATAATCCTTCTAAAACTCTGCTTCCTGGATCTGGTTATGATGGTTTCTCTGTGACGGCCCAATCAGAGGACAGAGACCACTCTAGATCCTTCAACAGGAGGAATTTAATTCAGAGAATTTGTTCTTGAGTAATGGATAATCGCAGAAGCCAAGTGGGGGTGGCCGGTGCATCTGATAGATTAGTGGCAGCAGGGATCTGTGCTCATTTGTAAGGCTGGAGACACAATGGGAGGCAGCAGTGTTCCCAGAACTCGGAAACCAGGCTTACTTTCAGAGAGTGAGAACCAGGGCAAGGACATGATGAACCCCAGCCGCTGCTGGGGGTGCTGCATGCAGCCTAGCAAGAGAGGGAGAGACACCCGAGGGGTCTCCTCCTGCCTCTCCCTGGCTGCAGTTGTATGGAACCCAGGTGCCCAGGGAGGCTTGGGAGTGAAATTCCTTAGAGGAAGAGTGGAAAGCAGAGTTGACAGCAAAAGACGTACATGACTGGCACAGTTGCTATAGGAGGATGATCTCATGTGATGTATGAAGTCTCTCTTTTCAATCCAAGAACTAGCTTCTGTATCAAGGTACTTGATTCTATGCCAGTAGATAAGAAACGAGGGACTAGGGAATAATAAAACTGAAAAGTAACTGAAACGGCACAGGAGAATCGGGATTTGTATTGTATTTAAGTTATTACTTCCTTCTCTGTTGTGCCAGAGAGAGGTCTACGTCTGTCCCTGTTATGGCTGCCATCTCTTCTTGTCAGAGACCCTGCCGGCATCCTGCACTAAGGGAGCAGGCTGGGGGCGGTGGGGAAGGAGAGTGTGCTGACAGCCACAGTTCTTAACTTCTGCAGGGGGCACCTGGAGCGCAATGCAAAACAAAGCAGGAAGCAGAAAATTCTCCTGGGAAACTGGAGGCAGAAAGTGAGCCCCTGTGCCCCGTTCTCCAGCCCAGTCCCCCATGCTTCAAGCCTATAAATAGGGAGTGTGTAAATCCCAGCTAGACACAGAAACGAGATGGTCTCCTAAAGATACGTATGTTGCAACCAACAGAGAACCCCAAACTGCAGAAGGGACCAGATCCACTGCGATGACGCAGACCCCAGGAAGAGCTATGATAAGCTCTCTCTCTCTCTCTCTATCCCCCCCCCCACTCTCTCTCACACACACAGCAGCTGGGTTTTATTCAATTTACTCTTTTGACCCAATGTAATGACGCAGTATCTGTGTTTCACCCTAGTGACTCATCACCCTTCCTACTTCCTTGTCTGCCTTTCTATCTCCAGCTCTTTTCAACTTGGCTTTGGTCAATCCTGCCTCTGAAAAAGTCCTTTCAGCGTGGCCTGCTAACTGCCCAATCTAGTGGTAACTTTTATCAGTTATTTCAGTTGGCTATTTAGAAGCATGGAAATTACTGAGCACATGTTTCCTCTTTGAAACTTTCCAACTTTCATTTGAGATAATGTATACTTTTGTTTTTCCTCCTAATTTTGGACTATTCTTTCCTTTTTTCTTTATCTAATTCTCTGTTCATCCTAAATAGCTATGTTCCTAGGGATTCCAAAATTGGCCTCTACCCAATCCACCCCTCTCCTTTCTTGAGATGTGCTCCCTGGACCTTCTCATATATGTGCTTAACTACAATCTGTAGCCTCTCAACTCACATCTCATTCTTTAGATTAGAAGTATTTCCTGAACGCCAGGCCTGATTTTCTATTGTCTGCAGATATCTCCACCTGGATGTCGTATCTTAAATTCACCATGTCCTAAACCAAACCTCTGATTTTCCTTCCTCAAGCAAATTAGTGCCTCATACAAGTTAACAGTAGCACGTTAACAAGAACATTTACCCATAGCTCTGACTAGCTCCAAGTTGGATTAGCAACTTTCATCTGTGCTTCTATAACATGAAATAGATTTCTTTCAATACTTACTGCAGTGAATTCTGAATTCTGATTTGTCTTTTCTTTTATCAGCCTTTAAGTTTATCAAAAGCAGGGACTGTTTATTATTCATCCCTGAATCCCCAGGGCCCAACTCACTGCACAGCTGATTCTCATCATCCCCTTCCTTCTCAAATATCCTGATCACAATTTGTCCAATTTATACAATTTGTAAAATTTGTACAAAGAGCCACTTGTTTGGAGAATTCATGTTATTTTTCATCTTCTCAACTGTGTTTAGAGCAGTTGTTTATATTTGGTAATTCATTTTAGAAAGTTGGGATATAGCTATTTTATTTCCAGCTGCCTGGGGATATGAATTCCAGTCACTTAAGAAATACATAAGCTTTGAGCCTCAAGACATCAGTTTGTCGAGACCTTAACGTTCATTGTTATGGGGATTGTACATGTCACCAATACTATATTTTTATAATGTTGATGAAGAGAAGTAATAAACTTTCACAATTTTTTGGTTGTTCACCCTAGAGTTTCAGAGATAGATCTTTGATATTATTAGCCTTGTCAATTTTTTGAGAATAAATTTTTGTTAACACTGTTTGGAGTGCTTGAAGGACAATAGTTAATTATAAAAATTTCCAAGGACATTTTCTTAATTTAAAATTGGTGAGTTTGTATATATCCCAACATTTCCCCAAGGACCTGACACACTTAATTTGAACTTACTCTTAGTTATATTTTAGGTCTAGAATTGGGATCAATGAAATAACTGAAGAATCAAGCTTAGGTGAAATTCAATTCAAACCTAGCCTCAATTTCTTAGAAAATAAATCTGAGGCAAGGATTTGAAACACTCATGATTACCTGGGAGGTACAAAACTAAGGTGGTGAGAGTGAGGGGAAAGGAGAGGAAAGGTGTGTAGGGGTACATTACCAGACCAGCTGCTGCTTCACAAAGAGCTGTGAAAAGACACAGTGGACCCTACAGGTGCATCTCAGCACCAGAAGACAAAGAAGTCTATGTGAACAGATCATGGTGTTGATGACAAGGTTAGGGTTTGGCTTCCTCCTGTTTCCTATTGACCATTGCTCAAAGTTCACTCCGCGGAGAGTGAATTCCCTGTGCTTTTGGCTTGCATTAATCAACTCTGCCTGTGGCCACTAAGGATATCAAAGTCCATCCTGTGAAGTGGCATTCTTTTTATTTCCCCATTTTGTACAAGCGATATACATCACCAGTGGCCTAATCAAAGCCTTGTTGTTTGAATTCTGGAAGCAGGCAGGAGGCGCACATTTCACCCGAGGCTGATGAGCTAAGCTACTGGTGGTATTTATGGCAAAAGACTGATTGGCCCCAAAGAGAGTCCAGGAGGCAGGAGGTGCGGGCACACACAACTTGAGGAAGTGGACGAAATTAGTGTCTAATAGAGCTGCTGACTCAAAATGTTCCCTTTCCAAGTTTACAGATAGGGAAAGGGAACAGAAAACTTCAATACAGAAGTTGCATCAAACAAGTTGCCATGAGTAAGTCATCACAGATTTTTTTAATTGAGATATAATTTTTAATTTTAATTTTATTTTATTTAAAAATAAAATTTTTAAAATTGAGATATAATTCACATATGACATATTTTTTCAGGTAGACAACATAATGATTTGATATATGTATATATTGTGAAATGATTATCACAATAAGTCACGTTAACATCCATCAGCACACATTTATAGGTGTTTTTGGTGTGTGTGCGATACGAACTTTTAATATCTACTCTCTTAGCAATTTTCAAAGATATAGCATTATTAGCTATAGTCACGATCATCATAGATATTGACCTGGGAAAAAAGCATTGAAAACTAAAATGTCCCATACCCACCCCCCTACTTTTTACACTCTGAGTATTATGCTTGGAGACATCTGGGCTGTCCTTTGACAGGAGATGACTCCATGGGATACCTCCGTCACTCTTCAGATGAAACTTCCTAGTCTGATTTCCTTTTTCCAAGGTGTTTTAAAAGAATCTAGAGGGGTGCCAGTTAAGCTTCCAACTTCAGCTCAGGTTGTGATCTCACGGTTTGTGAGTTTGAGCCCCATGTCGGGCCCTGTGCTGACAGCTCAGAGCCTGGAGCCTGCTCCAGATTCTGTGTCTCCCTCTCTCTCTGCCCCTCCCTTCCTCATGCTCTGTCTCTCTCTAAAAAATAAATAAACATTTAAAATTTTTAAAAATCTAGATATCTTGCCACTGACTTCTACTCTAATACATATAGGAAACTGGAAAAAATGTCAACCTACAGTTTTTCAGTGATAAGAGTCATGCACAGGAGAGCATTATTCTGAGAACTTCTTGATTCCACTTCTTTGCTGAACTTGAAGCTTCTTTTTAGGGAAATATATGTCCTGGCTCTGACTGAACTTCAGATTTTCTATCTGTCTTTGGTTGAAAAACAAAGATGACAGGATGTTTTATTTTCATTGGACGTATTAGGAACAACCTCACCGTGCATGGCTCTACATAGCCACACACAGGCAGCTGGTTCATATGGTGCATTCAGGAATAAGCAGTCAAAGCTTTAGCTACAATCATTCATCCAGGCCAGTTCTCTATGTTTGGACTTTGGACACAGACTCCGGGCCTGACTAAGCCTGAGTCAGGGTATTGGCCCTCCTGACAACACCATTCTGCTGTCATTAATGTTGCACTACTGGAATATATTTTTGAGACTTTTTCCACGATGCCTAGGAGTCCTCTCCCTCTTAGCTTGAATTATCGGATCCCTAAAGCATTGTCATCTTACCTTTGAATTTTCCTCTCTGAATGGCACTTCTATTCTTCAACTGAAAGAAGTGGTAGCTGTACCTGAATCTCAAACTGGGCTGCCTTCCTCTATACTGTAGGGCAGCTTCTGTCCCTCGCATAGCTGCTCCTGGTCAGTTTCTGCAGCGTTGCTGCCTGCAGTGACCGCCTTTGGAAATCTTTCGCCTGGAATTGCAGATGATCGTTTGTGAATAAGAACTGTTGTGTGGAGTTGGTTGATGGACTTCCTGTGGCATCCCGGTCTACTTAGAAATAACCAAGAAGGGAGAGTTCTTTTTATTTCCCTGTTGGACAAGCTAGACCACGAGTGGCCTGAGCCATATGGCTTGACTCCTGAGATGTACATCTTATCATTTTCAAAAGTCAGTGCAGAGTAATATTTTCCCAATATCTTGCCGACCAGGGAGAAGACATGATAGAGTGGCTTTTTTACCTTTCTTCCTGAAAGGATAGACTAACTCTACAAATTGTTGTCCCTCTTGACAGAAATCAATGCAATCCATTACCAGATATTCACATTTCACCCAACAATGTGAGAAAGCAAATAAATAAGAGTCTATTCAATTCTGTAAGTGCTTTGCAAGCTCTGTCTTGAAAGGAAAATAAAAATAAGATGCCTTTGATGATGTAAAATTCATTAGGATCTTTCCATCCAGGTTAGTTCATGGTTTTATTGTGGAGATTTCTGTTACCTGTACGGTGAATAGCTGGAAATTGTTTCATTCTCTTAGCCTTTGTAAAAGAGTAAATTGGTTTTATTGGCCATTTCTCTAATATTAGTCTACTTTAGGCAAGTGTTTTGCTCTGTATTATGAGTGACACAAGTACTTTCTCTCTGCCTTATAGATATAATATTCTGTGTGGGAGAGAAAAGATGGATGATATAAAGATGATAATGTGCCATTAGGGATGATTAGGCTTGTACACTGTAGCAATCGGGAATGGAAATTGCCATCACCCTAATTTATTAATTTATTATTTCCAGCTTTATCGAGATATAATTGATATGTAACATTGTGTAAGTTTTAGGTGGCGATTTGACCCTAATAGTTTGTGAAATAATTACCACCATAGTGTCAGATAACATCTTTATTATGTCACATAATTATTAATTTCTTTTTTGTAGCGAGAATCTTGAAGATCTACACTTTTCAGGGATATAATACAATATTATTAACTATAACCACCATGTCTCATATTAAATCCCTAGAACTCAATTCATTTATATTTAGAAGTTTGTACCATTTGACTTGCATCTTCCCTTTACCTTCATCCCCCACTCCCTGGTAACCACCATTCTACTGTTTCTATGAGTTCTCCTTTTTTAGATTCTACATATGCGTGAGATCATACAGTATTTGTCTTTCTTTGTTGGACATATTTCACTCAGCATAATGTCCCCTGGGTTCATCCATGTTATTGCAAATGGCAGGATTTCCTTCTCTCCCATGGCTGAGTAATATTTCCTTATATATACATTTACTATACACATATCATTATATACTCCTATCTATCATCTATCTATCTAGAAAACATATTCTTTATGCCTCCATCTGTTGACACTTAAGTTGTTTCCATATCTTTGTTATTGTGAGTAATGGTACAATAAACATGCGAGTGCAGATATCTATTTAGGATCCTATTTTCACTTCCTTTGGATATATATGCAGGAGCAGGGATGCTAGATCATGCATTGCCCTAATTTATTTATTATTTATTTCTATTTTTAGAGTATTTAAATTCCATTTAGTTAACATATAGTATAATATTAGTTTCAGGTGTACAATATAGTGATTCAATGATTTTATACAACATCTGGTGCTCATTGCATTGTCCTAAATTTAGATCCTGAAGGATTCTCCACTGATTGTCTCACTTGGCTAAAGTTGTAGAGTAAAATAGAAAGCCATTGTTTTCATTAAAAGGTACGTGTTCTCAGAACCATCTCACAAGGTAGCTATGTACTTGCAAAAACAAATTATAATGAGTGAATACATGATTAAATCAATAAATAATTCACATCTTTCTATTGAAATGATGGCTTCTAAACCTTATCTAGATTTTTGAATGTTGGAAGACCCTCTTTAGGTCAATTCTTTGTCCATTCCTGCAAAATGCACTCATGTTTTCACAATCAAACTTTCGACTACAGATTTTGCTATTGATTCCGTTTTCTTAGCCTTTTTTCCCCTATGGGAAATTACGAGTCTATGTGGGATTATTTAGGGTCTTCTGTCAGCAGACAATATTCAAAGTACCGTTTGGCTTTCCTTGGACAATTTCCTGTTCATCCTAATTCAGCCTTATCATCTTTTACTTTGCTCCTATTCTTGACTCCGTTGTGAGTTCCTCACATCTTCATTTTTCACCTGTTGCTGCTGTTGTTGTTGTTGTGCTTGGATCTATGGTAGAATGCCTTCTGTCTGTCTCTTACACAAAAGCAAATCCTGAGGTTTCCCCTTCCTCCCCCAAGAGTCTCTGCTACTGGAGACTACAATGGAATACATAAAGGTAAAAATAACTAAGTGAAAGCTTACATTTTCCTAGAGATAAAGCATCTCCAGGAGCAACCTAAGCTGGTTCATGTGCTGGCACCACCCAGCGCGCTCTCCTGCAGTTCGGCGCAGTGGGAAACCAGCCCCGTGGAAAGGAAGCAAAATGACGCGGTGCTTCCCAGAAGAACATGAAATTACAGATTAAAGAGGAAGCAAGAAGACAACGTGTAGATTTAATGGAGCAAATTTAATGCTGGCATTCACTGAATATGAGTGGCTGTGGCTCCTGGTGATCTGGTCCAAAAAAAAATATTTTTTTTTTGAAACAAATATTGGGATGTTTAAGACACTTTTTGGTGTACACAGTGGAGGCTTCTGAGTGGCCGGCATTATGCATGTTCTTTGTTTTCTTTTTGTAACGAAATGCTTTGTTTTTGTAATAAGAGAAAGTAGCACTGTACATGACAAAATAAAAACAGTAGGTAAGTTTAATTTAAAATATAATTTTTGTCAGATATGCCTGCTATATTCGGCGAAGTGTGTATAATTTTTTTAAAATTTTGTTTTAATGTTTTATTTATTTCTGAGAGAGAGAGAGAGAGACAGCATGAGCAGAGGAGGGGCAGAGAGAGAGGGAGACACAGAATCTGAAACAGGCTCCAGGCTCTGAGCTGTCAGCACAGAGCCCGATGCGGGGCTCGAAACCACAATCCGTGAGATCATGACCCGAGCCGAAGTCGGTCGCTCAACCGACTGAGCCACCCAGGCGCCCCTGTGTAATTTTTTATAATTGTGCAAATTGGAGGATCACTGACGTCGCCAACAACTAGTTTGTGTTTCTTTTTCTACGATCTTTGTTTACACTGTCCACCCTTTTGTGTGGCTTATTGCAATTTTTTTCAAATTAAGGTGTTTTCAAGACAAATTTCATGGAGAAGCAATAAAAAGTGACTAGAAGTTGAAAAAACAGGGGATAGGAAATAATGTTACGAAATGACATGAGGCCTTGTTGAACTTCCCTATGATGCCTTAAAAATTTAGCAAGTTACAGAAAACAAGATCTCATGGAATGTATATTTTCTATCAAGCCATCAGTGTGAACTGTTCTCTTGATCTATTTAATTTGTTCAACTCTTTTTCTTAGGGCTTTATAAGTCCTTTTTAAAATTTTAGTTTAGGTGACACACAATTTTACATTAGTTGCAGGTGTACAACTAAGTGATTTGACAAACTTAAACTGTGTTCACCACAAGTACAGCTACTTCTGTCCCATTACATCACTATTATAATATGTTGACTGTATTCCTTATACTCTACTTTTTATTCCCGTGACTTACTCATTTCATAACTGGAGGCCTGTATCTCCCTCCCTCTTTAACCCATTTTTACCAACAATCCACTCTCCTCCCCTCTGGCAACCATCAGTTTGTCTCTCCATTTATAGTTCTGATTCTGCTTTTTGTTCTTTTATGTATGTATGTATGTATGTATGTATGTATTTATGTTTCTGTTTATGAATGAAATCATATGACATATGTCTTTCTTTGTCTGACTTATTTAACTTAGCATAATACCCTCTAGGTCCATCTATGTTTTCTCAAATGGCATGATCTCATCCCTTTTTATGGCCGTGTAATATTCCATTGTGCATATATACCACACTTTCCTTATCCATTGTCTGTTAATAGACACTTAAGTTGTTTCCATGTCTTGGCTATTGTAAATAATGACACAATAAACATAGAGGTGTATATATCTTTTCAAGTTAGTCTTTTCCCTAGGTAAATATACAATAGTTGAATTATTGGGTCATATGGTATTTCTATTTTTAATTTTTTGAGGAAACTCCATGCTGCTTTCCACAGTAGCTGTACCAATTTACATTTCCACCAACAGTGCAGTAGGGTTATTTTTCTCTACATCCTCACCAGCATTTGTTGTTCCTTGTCTTCTTGATTTTAGTCCTTCGAAAGAGTGTGAAGTGATATCTCATTGTGGTTTTGAATTGCGTTTCCTTGATGATTAGTGATGTTGAGCATCTTTTCATGTGTCTGTTGGTTAACTATATATCTTCTTTGGAAAAACATCTACTCAAGTCCTCTGCCCATTTTTTAATTGGATTGTTTGATTTTTTGGAAAAAAAAATTTTAATGTTTATTTATTTTTGAGAGGGAGAAAGACAGAGCGCGAGCAGGGGAGAGGCAAAGCGAAAGGGAGGCAGAATCTGAAGCAGGCTCCAGGCTCTGAGCTGTCAGCACAGAGCCCGATGCGGGCCTTGAACTCACAAACCAAGAGATTGTGACCTGGTTGAAGTCAGCTTAACCGACTAAGCCACCCAGGCACCCCAAATTGTTTGATTTTTTGGTGTTGAATTATTTGTGTATCTTGGATATGAACCCCTATTAGATGTATCATTTGCAAATATCTTTTCCCATTTCATTAGGTTGTCTGTTTCTTTCATAGTTTACTTTGCAGTGCAAAGCTTTTTATCTTGATGTAGTTCCAATAGTTTATTTTTGCTTTTGTTGCCCTTGCTGTAGGAGATATATTTAGAAAAATGTTGCTATGGCTGATGTCAGGGAAATTACTTCCTGTGTTCTCTTCTAGGATTTTTATAGTTTCAAGTCTCATGTTTAGGTCTTTAATCCATTCTGAGTTTATTTTTGTGTATGGTGTTCGAAAGAAGTCCAGTGTCATTCTTTTACATGTAGCTAGCTGTCTGGTATTCTGAACACCATGTATTTTTGCCTCCTTTGTCATAGATCATACCACTGTGTTTGCATGATGTGACCATTGATATAAGTGGAAAGTTAAAGTCCTTTACTGTTACTGTACTACCATCATTTTCTCTCTTTATGTCTATTAATATTTGCTTTACATATTTAGGTGCTTCAGTTTGGGTTATGTAGATATTTACAATTGTTATATCCTGTTGTTGAATTCATTTCTTTATCAGTATGTAATCATTTAGTGTAATTCCACAACAAATACCACCAACCACAATTAAACCAAATCCACCACAAATTGGAGAATACCCTTCTTTGTCTCTTATTACAGTCTTTGTCTTAAAGTCTATTTTGTCTGATATAGGTATTGCTACCCCAGATATATATTTGCTTCCATTTGTGTGGTGAATGTTTTTCCATCCCTTCACTTTCAGTCGGTATGCATCTTTAGGTCTGATGTGAGTCTCTTATAGGTAGGATGTAGATGGTTTTAAATGATTTTAAAATTTTGATGATTTTAAAATTTTGTTTTCTGGTTGTTTTTGTAGTTCTTTGTTTCTTCTTTTGCTTTCTTTCTTTGTGATTGATAAGTATCTATAGTGTTTGTTTTTTAGGGTTTTTGTTTTGTTTTGTTTTCTTTCTCTATTTTTTGTGTGTCTATCATAGGTTTTGGGTTGTGGTTACCAGGAGATTCACACATAACATCCTAAGTAAACAGCAGTCCATATTAATTTGAGAATCATTTAAACTCAAAAACATTAAAAAAATACAAAAATTCCTATTTTTCTTTTCCCCCTTATCTTCCCTTTTTACTCCATTCTCCACATTTCATGTATATGTTGTCATATTTGTATCTGTTATTCATATTTTTCTTATGTCTAATTATGACCATTTCTTTTCCATTTAAAGAAATCTTTTTAACATTTATTGTAAGTCTGGCTTAGTGGTGATAAAGTACCTTACCTTTTGTTTGTCTGGGAAATTCCTTATCTCTGCTTCAAATCTGAATGATAACTTTGCAGAGCAGAATATTGTTGGTTGTAGGTTTTTTCCTTTCAGCACTTTTTTTCTTTTTAATTTTTTTTTAACATTTATTTATTTTTGAGAGACAAAGAGAGGCAGAGCATGAGCAGGGGAGGAGGAGAGAGAGAGGGAGATACAGAATCCAAAGCAGGTTCCAGGCTCTGAGCTGTTTGTTAGCACAGAGCTTGACCCTGAACTGTGAGACCATAGCCTGAGCTGAAGTTGGATGCACAACTGACCGAGCCACCCAGGTGCCCCTCCTTTCAGCACTTTGAATATATCATGCCACTCCCTTCTGGTTTGCAATGTTTCTGCTGAAAAATGAGCTGATTTTCCCCTGTAGGTAACTTGTTTCTCTCTTGCTGCTTTTAAGATTCTTTCTTTGTCTTTACTTTTTGATATTTTAATTATTATATGCCATGGTGTGGACCTCCTTGGGTTCATCTCTTTGGAATTCTCTGTGCTTTCTGGATTTGAATGTCTATTTCCCTCCTTAGGTTAGGGAAGTTTTCAGTTATTATTTCTTCATATAAGTTTTTTATATCTTTCTCTCTTCTTCTGGGGCCTCTGTAATATAAATGTTTGTTAGCTCAATGTGTCCAAGAAATCTCTTAATCCATTCTCATTTTTTAAAAATTCCTTTCTTTTTTGATGTTCAGCTTGGGTACTTTTCATTACTCGGTATTCTAGATCACTGATACATTCTTCTTCATCCTCTAATCGACTGTCTATTCCTTCTAGTGGGTTTTTATTTCAGTTATTGTATTCTTCAACTCTGATTGGTTCTTTTTAATATTTTCTATCTCTTCCTTGAAAGTCTTACTGAATTCTAACATTCATTTCTCTAGCCCAATGAGTCAATCTTTATGATCATTACTTTAAATTCTTTTTGAAGCATATTGCTTATCTCTGTTTCAATTAATTTTTTTCTGAGTTTTTGTTGGTGTCGTTCTTTCTTTTGGTGCATATTTCTCTGTGTCCCCAGTTTGCTTGACTTTCTCTTTTTCTCTTTTTGGCCAAATTAAATGCTACCAATGGAGCTAGTTCTAATTTGTGTTTACTCCAGGTACTAGCAATCCATCCTTAATTCTTACATTAAAGGAAAAACCAACCCTTATTAAACTCTGTGTGTGTATTTCTGTTCATCAAGGGTCTGGTACCCTAGCATCATTCTTTCTCTGGTAAGGGAAGATCCATTCCAAGGTCTACCTCCTGTTTCCTTCCCTTCTCTTCCCTCACCCACCACCGTCCTCCGTCCTGCTCCCCGTCTTCTCTTCCCCTTCCCTTCTCTCCTCTTTTCTCCTCTCCGAGCTCCACAGCCCCATTGCCATCTTTCCTTGTCTTTTTCCTTTCCTTCCTTCCCTTTTTCTCTGTTTTCTTTTCTCTTCTTTTCTCTTCCCCCCTCTCTTTATCTACCCTCCTCTCTCCTCTCCCCTTCTCTTCCCCTATTTTTTTCTTAAATAGAGCTGGAATTTAAAAACATGAAAAAAACACATGTGATAATTACAGGCTTTTCTATTGTCTGAGAATGAATGGGAAGAGTCAGTTACATTCGGATGAAAACTTTTAGCTATTTAATTTGATTCTAAACTTCATCCCTGTGTCAGAGATTAACTATGCCCAAGACACTCATTGTCACATTTTGTCTTATTTGGCCAGGTCACAGGTTAACTGAACATTATGTCAAAAAGTCAATATATGGTTTTAATTGTACTTAAGCATATGTTAATGATTAATGAAGTTTTGTGTCAAATAAGTTAAAAAATTCATAGCTTCATAGTTCATACAACATAATAGGATAAATACCAGGGTGATGAGGTTAATATAGGTTAATTAGTATGAGTCAGGCTTGCTCCAGTTTGCTTTGCTTAATCCAGAAATTACGTTAAAATGATGGAGTTTGTACAATAGTACTTATTTTTTGTTCGAGTCACCATTATGAGCTCTCATCTCCCAAACCATCTGTCACTGCAAGAATCCTTTTTTCTCACTACTCGGCACACCCCTGAATCTGGCTCTCGCTCAAACCCCTCTCTGCTTTCTCAAACTCTCCCACTATGCTCTTTTTTCACAGCCTCTTTCCTGATCATTTCTTTCATCATTTTCCCTCCTACCTGAAAACTGGCTCTCCTCCAAGAACCCCTCTGAGGAGAAAGCTGTAATTTCTTTCAGCACCTTAGGTACCTCAGGACTTGGTAGAGGGGTCACTGTCCTCTTTTCTCCCTATTGCTTCATTGTTTTCTTTTTCTCCTTTGGAAATTTGGGTTCCTTAAAGTGTGGTATATAGGTCTTCTCCACTCATCTCACATTTTTGTCTCTATCGTCTGCTGGCCTTATACATTGATGACTTCAGTACCTGGTTTATTGTCTTTTCCTCTGACCATTCCTTTTCTCTTTCCTCAGGACTCCCACCATTACATGCATGATCCACCAAAGTCTTCTCAGTTCCACATCCATTGTAGCCAACTCTTTCTAAGCACCAAACGTGGTGTTTGCCCTGGGCTTGCCCCTGGCAATGACATAATATTCAGGGAAATCTCACAACTGGTCATTTCAGACTTCAGACTTCAAATCCACACTCTGAGACAACCACCTCATTTCTTTTCCCACTCTCAATTCTAACACCCCGCACCCCCTAAGCTTTCAGCTAGTATGTTCTCCTCATTCTTCACTGAAGAAATGGATATGGTTGGACAAGAACAATGTTAACTTTCCATCTCTAATTTACTAGCCCACAAACTGGTATTTGTAAATACCAGTTCTTCACTTCCTTTTGTAATGAAATATCCACATTAAGTGCTGGCTTCTGCCTGAGATCGAACTTGTCATGTCCTCTGGACCATGTCTGCTCTTAATTTCTCAAGAACCTTGTTACCCTACCACAACTGCCCTCTTCAATCTCTCTCTTTCCAGGCCTCTTTTTCTCATCAGTTTTTCCCTTTCTACTGGCACACGGCCATTATTATACAGATATACCTATCTTCATTAAAGCATTCTTGTCACCACATTTTCTTCCACCTCTTCACTTCTCTGTTCCCTTAACAGTAATGAATTGGTCTCTGTATGTTCTCATCTCCTATTGTTTCTTCACTCCAATCTCATCAGTTTTCAACCGTACCACTCCACGGAAGTCATTATTAAATGCCCTCCATCTTTCCAGATCCATGGTTGGTTTTCTGTCCTGGCGTACAACTATATACACAACTGCTTAGCAGCATGTGACACTGTTGACCATTTCTTCTTTCTGGAAGCTTTTTTTTTTTTCCCTCAGAAATACCACCAGAGCAAAATGCTAGGATTTTATCCCAGATTCTACTTTCTTTTTTGTATTGTACATCTAATCTATCAAAAGATTTGGTCAGGTCCAAAAATATGTATTTCATCCTGTCCTACACTATTTTATCTGTGCTAGTCTAGCCTATCCCACATGTCTTACCTCTTCTTGCTATTTTCCACTACTTCTCTGGTATAATTTCTATTCATTTCAAAGAAGTAGCAGCTAATCTTCACATGTGTTCTCCTCCTTCCATTTAGTGTCCTTGGAACCCACTTTCTATACAGCAGCTAGAGTAATCTTTTAAAATGCAACTTACATCATATGCCTCCTTGGCCTGACTCTTCCGATCCCATGGTTTCAGTCTGGCCTCTCACCCCAGGCCAGTGGTGGTGGTGATACAAACATCTGATGGGTCTGGAAAACCCAGAAACAGAGGAGAACCTCTATCCCTGTTTTCAAGGGGAGTTTGGAGAGGTGGCAAGATCCCAGAATCTCAGGGATTTTCTGGTGCTAGGATAAAAGACTAGAAATGGTTGTGTGATGTTGGGACAGAAGAAACTTAGAAGCTTAAATCAGTTTCTCAGAGAGACATGGAAACCTAATATTTTCCTTATAGCAAGCAGCGAGGGACCTGCACACAGCTGAGAGGCAGTTTGACTGAAAGAGTTCTCACAGTCAGGAGGGGAAGAATAACAGTGACCAACTTGGCCATTGACTAGAACAATAATGTTTTAGTGCATGCTGATGTGGGTAGATGACAAAAACCAAGTATCACAACCCTACAGTGTGCACACACAATCATGTTTGGCATTGTGAAAGCTCTTGCAGAACACAGATGCTATTCTGGGGACTTGGGGATGTGGGCAAGTCCTCAAGTTGGCTGCGATTTAGTTTATACCATCTGGTAGAGTGGGGATTTAAAATAAAAATTAAATTCAGTGTAGAATTAAAGTTAAAAAGTTAAATCCCATGGGCACATGAATTTGTGGGTTGTTATCTGTACTTGATGTTTTATAAAGTTCAGTGATAATACATATGGGTGCAGGTTAAGGGAGAAGACTTTAGTTTTGATGATACCTGTGTGTACTTAGGCTGGCTCTTCCTAATATCTTTAGGTCTCATTTTCCTTATCTGTAAAAGAAAGAGATTGGGCTAAATAAATGGTGCCTCTAGACCCCCTGTTATCTAATCAATTGCTACCAGTGATTTATCTTAGAAGAGTGATTTCACGTCTACCATGAATATGTGTGTCTAGATCTTGCCCATTAACCTATTCGTGGAAACAAATTCTCCTCTGGGGCACCTGGGTGGCTCAGTTGGTTAAGTGATGAACTTTGGCTCAGGTCATGATCTTGTAGTTCTTGGATTTGAGCCCCACACCAGACTCTGGGTTGACAGCTCAGAGCCTGAGCCTTGCTTCAAATTCTGTATCTCCCTCTACTCTACATCTTCCCACCTTTCAAAAATAAAAAAAGGAAACTCTCTTCTATTTATAAAGTTTTGTTACTTTCTCATTCTTATTTAAGGGATGTTGATTATATATATGTGAATGCCTGTGTGTGTAATTGTTGATTCTCTGACCCCTTTTAATATGTAGACACTTTAATAATCAAGGAAATGAAAAATCAAATGAGTTTGGTGACAGTGTAGTATGTATTCCAGCAAATGCATTAGAAATGATGCCTGTATCTAAATAATCTTTTGAAAACACATGTTTTGTCCCACCTGTGCATTTTAATCTAGCTTTCAGAATAGATTGTCTCATCAGAAAATGTCAGTGTTAACTAGGCAAATATTTCACAGATTGGAAACAAATATGTAAACGAGGACTCAAATATAAAATCTGTAATAAAGTCTTATTTTTTAACTAAGCTTAGTACAATATTGGTGTGTCATGCTGAGCATAAATGACACTTTGGATCATTCAGCTACATTTTTCAGCATACCTAGGGAAATTATCTTTATAGAAAAATGCATAGTTTGTGATGCTTTTGCATAAAATTGGAGAGATGACATATGAATGAAATCTAACAAGTATTACCTCTACCTCTGGTCTTTTTTTATACCCTGGTCTTAAGAAGACAGCATAACATTAATAATGCAAAACTCAAAGGAAATAGAGATGATATTTTAGAATTTCATTGAGGCTTATTACTGCAAATCTGATTTCTCAAAACATATCGACTATCACTTGATTTTTTTTTATTGTTTTTAAGTAGCTAGGAAACCACACCACATGTCAAGTGAAAAAGATGAAGATATTGAATAAGTATGCTGAATCCTGAATCTCAGTTCTAGTTCTATCCTATGCTAGTTGAATGTGTCATTTACTTTTTTGTGCCTCAGTTTCTTCACTATAAAGATCAAGGTTCTGCGTGGCTGAGCTGGTGAAGCATCTGACTTTGGCTTAGGTCATGATTCCCGGTTCATGAGTTTGAGCCTCACATCAGGCTCTGTGCTGACAGCTCAGCGCCTGTATCCTACTTCAGATTTTGTGTCACCTTCTCTTTCTGTTCATGCTCTGTCTTTCTCTCTCTCAAAAATAAATAAATAAATAAATAAATAAATAAATAAGGGAAAAGATGAAGGTGCTAGAAAGATGGTCTCTAATGGGTATCCCAATTCTGATACTTCATGAGATGACACAACCAGAATTGCTGAGCTCCTGTAGGTAGATCCATTGATAATTATATTAGATGAGTCTGTGTTTAGTATATTTATTACCAAGAATATTGACTGTTTTGCTGTCTGATGGTCATTGATGCTTCTCTGAAGATTATTAGCTTCCTATGTCTACCAAAAACTCATATTTCTTAAAATGTCAACCGTATTTAGGCCTTTGTATCTAAAATACCTTAAACATTTGTCTCTCAAAAAACAAGCTGTGCTGACAAATCTCGTGCAGTTATAAGGAGTCCTTGTGGTCTCATCAGTGACAGCTGTGTTCCTGGCATCATTATAGTCCTGCAGAAAAGAGGACAAGTTTTGAGTTACCAGACCTAGGACTGAATCCTAGTTTCAGTCTTTTGTCTGTGTCACAAGGTTTCATTAACTATTAAGGGAAACACCAAAAGATACTGGGGGGAAAATTCCAAAGGGTAATTCTAGATGGAGAGGAATATTTCTAATAGAAACCAGTGTCACAAATCCCTAAACTCATCACTTATGAGTAGGATATGAATTTTTTTTTAAATGAGAGAGAACATTTGAGAGAAGAGTGCCCTTCAAGAAAGTTCTTGGAGTTCTTTCAGTCTCAACCCCACCTGCACAAGCTATTAATAAGATTATTGGAACTTTAACGTGACCACTTGGATAGCATGATGTTCTTCCGAGGTTGGGTCAATGGTCTGGGATTGTCACTTACCTGAGAAATCTTGCCCCAAAAAAGTGGCTTGTGAGGTGTTCTGAGAGCTTCATGGATGGAGATGGGGCTATCTTGGGTCCCACATGGGTCTTTCCTGTGGTTCTGATATGAAACATCTGACCTGGAATCATCTTACCATTTTCCTGAGAAGACCTCTTTGAGGAATGATGGGACTGCAGTGGACAGAGCATTTCTGTGGAGTGAGCCAGCACTGGAGGGCCAAGGAACACCACGAGGGAAAGTGTGCACCTCCTGGGTCTTGGGAGTTCATGAAGGTGCATGCTAGATATGGACTGAGTTTTCTCATGTGCCAGACAGCACAGGACAGGGCCAGCAGGTAGGAAGTCTCTGTGCCCTTCCCCTCCTCCCACCCTATACCTGATCAAGAAGAAACCTAGAGGTAGCCATGTTGTAGGGAGAAAGGTCACCTGGTAGACAAGAAGAAGAGGAAAGAGCAACCAGGAGAGGAGAAGATTAACGTTCCCCTCTGTGCTTCTGCCTTACGGAAGTGATCAGATATAATTACTGAATTGTGACTGTCAACTGACGATAAGACTTTAATTTCCTTACAATGGCCAATAGTCTTGAGTTGGCCTGGCTTCTCATCCATTTTTAAAGGAATATTTAAAAGGGGGCAGAGGGATACAAAAGTAAAGTTGTTTTGTTTATATTTCACAGGTGAGATTGTCCTATGCCCCAATTTCTTTTAGATGGCCCCAGACAGGGTGATTTAGCTGACCAGAGAATGTTTCATTATCTCTAAATTAGTGATAATAATTTAGTGATAATAATTCTGTCTGAACAGGATGAGAGTGATAATGATGGCAAAGTGTTTTACTCTTGGGAGGAGTTAGATCAATGCTATCTTCTTTCAACCATCTTACTTGATTTTAAATTATTTCATAAAATAATAGTTTTGATTACAACCTTCTAGGAAGAAGACGAAATTTAGAGTAAAAAGCATGTTGAAATTTTGTTTTGGTGAAAGAGTTTCTTCCCCCATATTCATTGTGCTTTTCAGTTTTCAACAATGGCAGGCAGATCCTGTGCCACATTTCCCTTTTTGTTTCTAGAGCCCAATGGGAGCGAAAGAATTTCCATCTCTCCTTCTCAAAAAAGATGGGGGCATGGAACTAGCTCATCTCCTATGAGAGCTCCTGACTAAAAAATGTCCGTTTTTAATATCTATGGAAGATATGTTTTCTCAGAGGATTCTTAAGAGCAAAGGGAGGAGGAATTCTGCTCTATCAGGGTCTTAGAAACTGTCAGCGCCTCCTCTGCTGGTTCTCAGGGTGAAGAAAGCAGGTGACACAAAAGCAGACCTGTAACAAAGGCTGTAATCAGATGCCAAAAAGACTCAAGTATCCCCATCCTTCTCCTCCACCTTACATGAGATATAACCACAGCAACTCAAAGCACAACCGTTCATTTTGAAGAATAGTTCCTGTTGACTTATTGCTTGTTAACTATGAGGAGTATATATGTAGTTCTCTTTTGAGTTTCCAGCTGGGTTGGGTCCAGAGACATGAGTAGAGTCCACATCAGAATTTCTAAGGTCTATAGAACTATTGTTCATTTTGCTGGGTAAAGGAGACCTCTGTGAGTCCTCTGTGGGTATTAATGAAAATTCAGCACAAGATGATTCAGAGAATATAGCTGATATTTCTGCTCTTGTCACGCCATGCTAGGCAGAGTCCTGCCACCGTGAGTCAAAGTAAAGATGACACAGAGGCCATTTGTATCAGAATCTGGAATGACAGGCCTGGGCCCCATTTAGAATAGAAGAAAGACCCTGCTTTCATTCTCAGCAGAGACTGATTTCTGTAGCCCAAATGCTCAGGGACTCAGGCAGAGACGCCAGTTCTGTATGTATGTGTCAGCTGTTTCTGGATGGTTTTAGTCCAGTATTAAAAACTTTATTTCATCAGAAACTCAGTAGAATTGTTTTGTTGGAAAGCCCATTTTGGTGATAACATAGCAAATTTATTTGTCAGTCTTTCTCTTTTTTAATTGTAAACATTCGTTGTTGTAATATGAATATAAAGATTAATAAGTCAAATAGTACCGAGAAGATTTAGTGAAAAACAGCTGTCCCCCAGCCCACTCTTTCCCACCCCTAAGTTCCACTCCAGAGGGCTATTTCAATTTTTTTTTTAATGTTTTATTTATTTCTAGGAGAGAGAGAGAGAGACAGCGTGAACAGGGGAGGGTCAGAGAGAGAGGGAGTCACAGACTGAAACAGGCTCCAGGCTCTGAGCTGGCAGTCAGCACAGAGCCCGACGCGGGGCTCGAACCCACGAACCGCGAGATCATGACCTAAGCGAAAGTCGGATGCTTAACCGACTAAGCCACCCAGGCGCCCCGAGGGCTAACTATTTCTAAATCAACAATGCTTTATCCGCCCCCCCCCCCACACACTTATTTGTGTTTCTAAGGAAAATGCATATGCTTGCTATTCCCATATTTACCCATCTTATTTGATTATTTTATTTTTTTCAAGTTTGTTATGTAATCTCTATAGCCAACATAGGGCTCAAACTGATAACCCCAAGATCAAGAGCCACAGGCTCTAATGACTGAGCCATTTGGGCGCTCGTATGTTTGCCTAGTTTAGATTTTATCTATTGTCTTATCATAGAAGTTAAAAATTTGAGAGGTACCTTTTTTTGAGAACTTACATATTATGAGGTGTCTTTTTTTAATGATTTCACACTTAGTTTAGGAGCTGTCTGGGTCTGAAATTCTGGGTTGGAAGTCGATTTGAAATTTTAGGTCTGTTGCTCAATTTCCCTCTGGTTTCCATTTGATTTCTTATTTTTTTTTATTGCAAAGTTTCCCCAAATCCAAACTCTCAGAAATTTTTGGTCTTTGACCTTGGTTTTCTGGACCTTCATGGAGAGAAATCTTGGTGTGAGTCTTTTCTCTCTCATGGGGCTGGGACTTGTCATGGTCTTTTAATTGGGAAATTCTGTTTTATAACTTATTTGATAGTTTCATCTCTATTTTCATAAGTATTGTAACTTGGGCAGGTAACTTGGGTGGATGTTGATTCTATGTTTAAGGGTGCTAAATTTCTTATTGTTTCCCTACTACTTCTCATTTCTTAAGTATGTGTATTTATTTTTTATATCTGGTGATGTTTTCTTGGCAATTTTTCCTTCTACTTTTTGTAATATATAATTCTATTTGTATGATCATTAATTTCTAAGAGTGTTTTGGATTTCTTTGATATATCATATTTTTCACACTCCCTGGGTGAACTGTCTCCTCTTTCTGGAGATGTTCATTAAAGATTTAAAGAATATTTCTTCTGTATCTCATGTTATATCTGATTCTTCTCAATTTTTGTGTTGATTTGTGTTGGTCTCCTTCATGTTCCTCCCTTGTCTGGTGGCCTAAAGTGTCTATTTATAAGTAAGATCAAGGCACTAAAAATCTGGTCTGGAGCTCTATGGATGTGGGTGAGTCATGTTGATTGGAGGTTTTCTGTCTCTTTGTCAGTACTTGTTGAAGTTTTCCTTAGACATTCCTCAGCTGGCTGCCATCTCTGGGAGTCGAGTGGGAGAAAGTGCCTGGAGATCTCACTTTTTATTACTCCCTTAACTTATGCTTCTGTTTTCAGTAAGGCACTTCTCTCCTGCTGTTTTGGTTTTTGTTTGTTTGTTTCTTTCAGTCTAAAGCCCCATCTGGTTCAGTATTCCCACAGAATGACTGTACGTCTCCTGTTAGGCTGGAGGAGGGTAATCACAGTGGGAGAATGTGCTGGGGGAAGGAGGTTTGTGAGCTCTCCTTACATACACTTTCCACTAATTCATTTGCATTGAGCCTCTCACACTAACTTCACCCTCTGAGTGGCTGACACCTCCAAAGTCTGAGTCTTCCCTGGGTTCCGAGTCCCAATCAGACTTTTTCATCTTTGGCTTCTTCCTCTGTAGTTCTTAGAAATCAGATTTTACAGATCCATCCATCAGGTCCAATGTTATTCCATGTCCCCAAATCTTTTGATCCCTCCCTTTGTTTCTCTTTGCCTTTTTCTCTTAATTTCTGTTTACCTAGGTAGGTTTTAAGTTATCATTTTGGCAATTTTCCTGTATTACTTTACGGAGTTGGGGAAGGAACAATGATTAAAGCATATTTAATCACCCAAGTTTTGCCTCCTGTTTATCTAAGATTTCTTCACCATGGAGTCATTCTGGCCTGAGATTTAGGCCCATTCTGTCACTTACTGCTATCTATTCTATCATTTAGTATTCCCATCTTTAATCTAGATACAATAATGCTTATTTCATTGAGTTTGTGGAAGCCTCACCTAACATTATAGCTGTAACAACATCTAACCATGGTAGTATGAACATTAACAAGTACTTTTGTTTTGTACTAGTTCTCCACTCTGTTTCTACTCACAAGTTACTCTCACAACCCACTGAGGCCTAGTGGCTATAGCCCCACCATATGAACTAGGCAGACATTTCTTACCCAGATACAGGCACTGTCCTTGCAGTGGGGCTCTAGAAGTCCCCCTCCTTCAGGATTACATTCTAGGGATGGAGGAAGACAAACAGATTTACAGGAAACCTAAATGGATGGCAGATGGTAAAAGTGCTGTGGGCATAAGTAAAGTAAGGTCAGTGCTGAGGTGAGTGTGGAGGGAAGCTGCTATTTAATGTAGAATGGGCAGGGAGAACCCTACTGAGAATGTGACCTTTAATGGAAAGGTGCCTTAAAGGGGTAAGGAGTAGGCAGTACACACAGGAAGGACCTTCCAAGCAGAGGGTTCAGGCCATGTAAAACCCAAAGTGAGAAGGGTGCCTGGGTGGCTCTGTTGCTAGAGCATGTGCCTCTTTTTTTTTTAATTGTTTTTAAAAATTTATTTCAGAGAGAAAGAGAGAGACAGCATGAGCAGGGGAGGGGCAGAGAGAGAGGGAGACACAGAATCTGAAGCAGGCTCCAGGCTCTGAACTAACTGTCAGCACACAGCCCGATGCAGGGCTCGAACCCACAAGCTGTAAGATCATGACCTGAGCTGAAGCTGGATGCTCAACTGACTGAGCCACCCAGGCACCCCGAGCATGTGCCTCTTGATTTCAGGGCTGTGAGTTCACAACCCTGCGCCTCTATGCTGGGTGCAGACCTTACTTAAAAACAAAACAGAACAAAACCCAAGATGGGAACATGATTGTCAAGTTTAAGGAAGAGAAAAAGGGCCAGCGTGGCCCAGGTGGAAGGAAATGAGCTCATACCTTGTAGAATCTTTTTTTTTTTTTTAATGTTTTATTTATTTCTAGGAGAGAGAGAGAGCATGAACAGGGAAGGGTCAGAGAGAGAGAGAGTCACAGACTGAAACAGGCTCCAGGCTCTGAGCTGGCAGTCAGCACAGAGCCCGATGCGGGGCTCGAACCCACGAACTGCGAGATCATGACCTAAGCGAAAGTTGGACGCTTAACCGACTAAGCCACCCAGGCGCCCCATACCTTGTAGAATCTTAGATGCCTTTGATAAGACTTTGGTTTTCACCTGACTGTACTTGTGAGCTACTAGAGGGCTTTGATCAGAGAAGTTACATAATCCCTGATGGATGGATGGACTTCCTTTCACTCTAATACGTTATCTTTGTACGATAGTCAGTGGTATCATGTTGGCAGCATCGTATCTGTTGGGTCTCTATCTACTCGTGCTTGCAGTGGCCTCTGCCTTACTTTCCCAAACCAGGCTCTTTACCATGTTGATTTTGCCAGGTCCAACCAGAATCAGTTCTAGTTCTTCTCTATGCCCAAGCCTTCCAACTTCTACTTCAGCAATTCCCACTCAATAATGTGTTTCAAGTCACCCTTCAATGTTTGCCTAAAATTACAGCTCAATTTTTTCTTGATGGTAATAAGACTTTACATTTGCTTTCTTCTCCTGTCTCCTGCTTGCTGTAAAATTTCTGCCCACAGCTTCCCTAACTTAATGAAACCTGTTATTTGATTGTGTTATGTCTGGCAATTCACATTAAGCCAATCACTAAGATGAGGTTGTGCTTTGGGATGGAACCAAGTAGTTTCAGTTCTAAGTAGTATCCTCAAACAAGATGCTCTTATCTGAAATGGTTCTATATAGACTATCTGGACCCTTGGGAACACTGCTTGGCTACTTACCATAGAAAAACAGATGTGTTTGGTGAGATATGCTGCCTATCCAGTCTTGTGTTACACTGCTCTAATGTTTTCACTGTCAAAATCAGTGTGAGCCTCCAGGCATTTCTTCCAGCCAAGGCTTTTATGCACAGAGGAGCTACATGGCTGGGTAGAATGGCAGAGGTCATGTGACAGTTCTCTTTGGGAAAGCAATGTCATGCTCCACAATGGCATCATTCAAGGGAAAACACTCTTGTTTACAGTTTGAGAACCGCTCCATTTTCATGGGTTCTTCATTGGTCACCCTTTTACTCTTTTTTAATATGAATAACAATGCCATTTTATTAGCTTAAGTTTTCTGCTGAAATCAGTGCTCCTGGTGGACAAGTTTGGATCAGCCATGGTAGATATTTCAGGATACAGTTAGGCAGCAAACTTTTTCCTAGTCTTAATT
The DNA here is from genome assembly GCF_008692635.1 of Crocuta crocuta. NCBI lineage: Eukaryota > Metazoa > Chordata > Mammalia > Carnivora > Hyaenidae > Crocuta > Crocuta crocuta. The sequence goes on from NW_027551559.1 coordinate 963,272, forward strand.
ATAATCACAAAGTCTTGAAAGAGACTCCAATACTTTACCTATAGGATAATAATTTGGGGCTTAGGTAATCACTGGGATCCACACTTCGGACCTGTGTATCAATCAATGCCTCCTATGTGATTGTGTTGACTGCTGAGCACATAAAGCTGAACAAGGCACAATCCTTGTGCTCAGAGAGTTTACACTCTGGAGGTAGGAACAGACCTGTAAATGGGTGGAAGATGTGCCTAGGTCTGCACCAGAGATCTATGTCTTCTCCCATAGTGTAGAGTTCCTGCCAGGAAGTAGGTTCTTAGCCTGACACTGCATTACCCAGTCCCCTTGAATATAGTTATGACCATATGGGTTTCTCAGTCTGAATCTTACAGGACTACATGGATCAGAAACTCTCCACCTCAGTTTAACAGGTCACCAACATTAGCTGTTACTGTTATTGTAGAAAGCACTACATTTAAATTTTTCTCCTGATAGCAAGTCGAGTTTCTCTAAATCATTCCGTTGGCAGTTTTGGGAACACACAGGAACTGACCTAGGCTTGTAGGGTGAGAAAAATCTTTAAATTTTTTTAATGCTTATTTATTTTTGAGAGAGAAAGAGACAGAGTGTGAGTAAAGGAGGGGCACAGAGAGACAGAGGCACAGAATCTGAAGGAGGCTCCAGGCTTTGAGCTGTCAGCACAGAGACAGACGTGGGGGTTGAACTCACAAACTGTGAGATCATGACCTGAACTGAAGTTGGATGCTTAACCAACTGAGCCACCCAGGTGCCCTGAGGAAAACCTTTTAAAATGTCTAAAATGGCAATTATGTTGAATACTGTTGAGTCAGTGGTTTGATTTAGGGTTTGGAATCCAAGGGACAGATCTGGGCTCAGGGTATAGGTTTGGGGGTTTTCAGGTTTTAGCTTCCTGGTCCTGAGAGGTGAATGTGCATATAATTTCCTTTGGTAGATATTTTGTCCCTAAATAATGAGTCCCTGGAATTTCCGAGTGATTTGCCAGTTTTTGACCAAGCACAGATCAAATTCTTTTAGGTAAAATAAATAGTAGTAAATGTTCATTGTAATGTAAGTTTTAAGCCTATATAGCTAATGGAATTTTCAGTGCTCTAAATACCATCCAGTTGTCTGCCTCTTAACATTTCCATTTGAATGTCTAATAGGCATTTCAAATGTACAATGGCCAAACAGAAATGTTAGATTTTGCCACCCTCAAAACCTCTGTTCCCCAACTCAGAAAACCTCAAGAACATCTATCCAGGTGCTCAACCTCAACACCTAAGGGGTCATTATTTAGGTCTTTCTTTATTTCTCTTTACATTTAATCCCTCAGCAAGAACGTTAAGCTCTACTTCCAAAATAAATCTCTCTTCTCTCCACTACTTTCTTCTCCATTGGTGTCACCTGGTCCAAGCCACACCATCCTCACTTTCCTGGGCCACTGCAAGCACCTGCGAGTCTGTCTCCCTGAAAACTTCGTTGCTCTTCTGTCTCCATTTTCCACTCAGCATCAGCATAGCCTTTTGCAGCTTAGGTCTGATCACTTCGCTAACTTTCCTACCTCAGTCTATACCTTGGTCTACAAGGCCCTGCACTTTTGAACTCCATCATTTGCTCACTAGGACCCAGTTATGCTGGTTGGCTCTGTTTCTCAACACACCAAGCCTATCACCAACTTGGGCCTTTTGCACTTAACACTTCGCTCTGCCTGTAGTGCGTTCTCTCCATATCTTTTCACCCTGGCTCCTCTGTGTTGCTTGGATCTCAGCGCAAATATCACTCCACCTCTTCGGGGATACCTTCCTTACCATATTCTGTGAGTTAATGGGCCTACGGTGCTTATCTTTGAATTCTCTTGTTCATTGATTTCTTTACTTGTGTTTTATTTACCTAAGTTCGAGCTTCTCAACCTCAGCACTATTAACATTGTGGGACAGATGATACTTTGCTGGAGGGGGCGCTCCTGTGCACCGGAAGATGCTTAGCTGTGTCCCTGGCATTAGGCCACCTGCTGCCATCAGCATCCTCACATCCTCACCACAGTTATGACAAGGGAAAATGAACATCCCCAATCATTGTCAAATATCCCCTGGGAAAAGTCCTACCCTCCTTTCTGGTCGAGAACCACTTGTATAACCCGTGTCCAACTAGGTTTATAGTTTAGCTGCTCTTTCGCAAGGCTCTATTAGGGGGTCCCACACAGTGTGTGTATACTTTTCCAAAGAAAGATACTTGAACTATAATCAGTTAAGGGTAGAGTCCCTTTCCACCTTACATTTTCCTCCATTTCCTCGTGTGTTACTCTGTGTTGGAGTGGCCATATGCATGTTGGAACTTTAGCTAAATTGGTTTTAGTTAAGTTTAGAGGGATGTGTGAATGTGGTAACTTCCTTGAGGATGAAGTTATTTCTAGTTGTACTGGTGTAGGAGAGGCTTCCAGCAGCCCCCACCCCCCACCCCCCACAGCCCATTGTGCTGGCTTACCTGGCATAGGCACACAAAGGTACAGGGTCAGAGGTCACACCCTGGTATGATCATGCCCTATGGCACTTGATATGAGTATTTGAAATGTGTGTAGAGAGATGCTACTTTGTGGGAAATTATGCGAACTTTTAAATATGTAAAATTCTAAAGGGAAGACTTGCTTCTCATCAACTTGCAGAATGAGTATTCTCCCCTGTCAGGAGTATGGCCAGCGGTAAACCATATAATTTCTTCCTTTTGATGGTACTCACACAATATAGAAACTTTCAGAATTCCTTCTGTTCACAGTGTACACATCTGTGGCAGAATTACCTCTAACAGCTCATATGTGAAAGGCACTTGATAAAGGTTTTCCCCAAATTGACAAAAATGCTAAAAATGTCAATTCCCAGTGTTAGGTTATGAAGCTGAAATAAACTTTGGCTGAACCATCAATAGCAAATGCAATTTTTTTCCACCACACTAGACGAAAGACTAGATTATCTTCCTATTCTATTTATAGGACAAGATATTTAAAAGTATACGAGAAATAAAGAGTATGCACTTAAGGGGTGGCTCAGTCCATTAAGCATTTGATTCTTAATTTCAGCTCAGTTAATGATCTCACAGTTTGTGGGATCAAACCCTGCGTTGGGCTCTGTGCTGACAGTGCAGAGGCTGCTTGGGATTCCTTCACTCTCTTTTTTCTCTTTCTCTTTTAAAATAAATAAACAATGAAAAAGAAGAGTATGCAGTCAAAATGTAAGGAAAAGATACTCTGGTATGCATTTAAGTAGGTAATTAACTAAAATGTTATATTATCTTTCAAAAAATGTTACGCATATTTCAATATTTATGCTATTTTCTAGGTTTTAAAGACAGCGATTTGGTTTCTTTCTAAATCAGTATTATTTTGGCACCTAATTTTATGTTAATAACTTCTGGTATTCGTGTTTTAAAGAGATGCCCCCAAATTGGATAAGCTGGAGGCCTACACTACCTGAAAGCAGGTGACTTGGGAAGAGGGGCTTTGCTTGTCTTGTTTATTAATGTGTTCCTGGTGCTTAGGAAGGATACATGGCTCAGAGAGGACTCCCAACACACAAGTCCATGACGACACTTAGGCATGTTGTGCAGGCAGTATTGAGTCTCTCCCAGAAACCTGGAAGTCTCTTGGCTAGCATGTATGTTAGGTTGCCTGCACCTTGAGTTGAGGGGGTGAAGGCTGCCAGCTTTCATAGGGTCTGTCAGAAGGAACACTGGGGACAGTAATACTTCATTCCTTCTCCTCCTCCTTCTTCTTTCCTCAAAAACATAGCTTTACTAGCTTTCCAAATGTAAGATTTCCTCTTTACATTTTTGTGAGTTGGTCTATTGTCTGAACCTATGTGTTCAACTGAAATCTGAAACACCACTCTTGGGTTAATGATTCAGCCGCTCTATGCCAAGGTTTCCTCAATGGTAAAGTATGGATTTAAAAGTATCTACTGTATATGTATTTTTGAGGCCATTAAATGGGACAAAGTATGCAAAGGCCTCAGACAGTGGCTGGTCTATAGTAAACATCATGATTAAATCTTAGCTACTGTTATTTTGATATTATCCATGGGGCACTTGACTCCATAAAGTCATAGTAATTGATGGTATTGGTGCAAAGTATATTTTTATACTTCCACATGCTCATCAAAGCACTACTATAAGATTAATCACAGGTGGTGAGGGATTCATGTTAAGGTTCCATAGACATTGAGGAACATAATCACAGCTTCTCCTCATGGTCTCCAAGCTAGAGTAAGAGACTCTCAGCATCATTAATCTGACTCATTAGTATCTTCAAGAGCAATGCTTGGAGCTCTGATTAGCTAAAATTTCATCGTATATATTGAAATTAACTGTAGTACTTGAAAAAGACTTAACATATTGTACAGCTTTCTCCTTATTTGGGCCCCATTTTTGTCAAATATTTTGTATTGGGTGATTACACAGGCAGACAATGAGATTCTTTCAAAAACAATTATTTATGGAATCCAAAGCCACAAGGTGAAATCCATCTCATATTCATACAACAAAGAATGACAGAACCAAAAATAGAATAGAAACACTAGAATCAAACTCTAGTGTTTCTTGTTTTAAATGAACAACCCCCCCTTCCTTTTAGATTTAAATACTTGAGAATTGACCTTGAAAATGACAGTGTACAATATACATTAAATCAACACTACCATGAAGACAAAGTAATAGAAACATGGTGGTTTGTTAGAAATTAGGGAGCTAAAGCTTTGATGTTACAGCTTTGATTTTTTTTCCAGCAAGATATTGAACATCAAACAATGTATCATTTCAGAATGTCAGGCTTCTATTTTTTACTTTTTTGGTGGAAATTTGAGTTCCTGTATTGCTGCTGATGCCCTGAGACAAGGGGATGCTTTGCAATGTAATATGAAATTCATTAATTAACGCCAGGTGCTGTAATGGGTGCTACAGCTTCAACTTCAAAGCCTGATTTACTCTCTAGGGAACCCACCATCTAGAAGATGCTAGAGTATATGAGCAGGTCTTTGCAGCCCTATAAGTTGGAGTCACAGTACCCCCAGGTGTAAACGACAGAGTGGTAAGTAAAGACATGGAAGTGAGATGTTTAAGGTGAGTCTTGACAGGGGATTTGGTGCTTTTCAGCTGTCTGGGCAATGAGATGGGGGAAAAGGAGGGGCTTGAAGAAGTATAAATTAAGAGGTGAAAGGACTGTGGAGGTGTCTGCTATCCATCCTGGTGCCAAGAGTAGTGGGAAGCACCTGAGGGGTTTTCAAGTACCAGGGACACATGATGATATTTACAATAAAAACGGATACTGTGGCCCTGAGGTGAGAGCAGAAAAATGCAGCAGGTCCAACCAGTTGGAATGTTGAGCTCCAACTGGTTCGTGGAGTCAGCATTGGTACAAGTGTTCATCTTCTGAAACCAGAAACGTCATCGGAAGACACAACCAATGATGAAAAACAAACCTCCATAAATTAAAATTGAGTGATCATTTACATCTCTAAGCTTCAACCTCTTGATTTAATTCAGGAATGACTTTCCAGTAGCTGAAAGAGAATTTGGTCCCTTCACTCACATTTTTTTAAAACCCGTTTCTCTTTCTATCTTTTTTTCTTAAAGTTGGGTACATCTAGGTCAATCAACTTTAAGCAATGGTTTTAGGAGGAGCCCTGAGGGAAAAATCTAAAAAGGGTTCTTTGGGGATGACTATATTTATTTCTGTTATTCTGCAATTATTCTACTTTAACCTTCAGGGTAATCATTGATTGCTTTCCTCATTAGCAATTCCCCTGCTCAGGCTCTCAAGGGAAAACGCCCAACTCAGAGACCAGCTCCTTTACTTATATATTGCACTTTACTCAGGTTTTATTCAAGTTTTCCATTTCCCTTGTTTCTTGGTTTTCCTGACACAATCCTAATAAGGCAAAGACAAGAGACAGAGAAGTCAAAAGCCATCAGGTGTGTTCTCATCCATCTGCACCATGGGCATGTCCTCCAGCTGGTTCTTTTCTCCTGGGAGATACAGTGAGGGCAGGAGAGAGTGAATGAGCTTCAGGCTTACAGGAAGTACAGATTTGAATGGCAAGCGAAACAAATTTACTCTGTACAGCAACTGTAATCCCAGAGGGGCCAATCCATCAAAAAAGAGTTTGTTAGGGAGGTGAAGACCCCTAGGCAATTTCCCTGGGAGATGGAACTCTGAGTCTAGGGGGAAAGCTTTGCAATAGAAGCAAAATGTACCAGACTTGGAACTGAAATGGCAGACGGTCACTCTTGTGGTCTATGCACCACTGCCTGCCACGCTCTGTGGCCCCACACCTATGGCTGTTGATGTCATTTTGTGGAACATGGCTCTTTATTTGGATCACTGTGGTTGCCCCGAGGAGAGGGAGGCAGCAGAATTTTCCACTCTGCTCCTCTCTTCTCCCATCTTCCAGGTCCATTCCTCAGTGCCTTTCTATAGACCTCTGGCTCAAGGCCTCTTGATGGCTCTTTAACTGGTCATTTCTCCCTTGCCATGTACATCTCTCTCCTCTATCCTTCCATCAAAACTTATCCCTGAATTTTGAGTCAGGGCTCCTAGAAGGAGAGCCAGGGACTCAGATGCATGCCATATACTGAGGGAGGGCTCTCAGGAGAAGTGGAGTGAGGAAGCAAGATAGGGTGTGGGAAAATGATGATAGATGTGGTCTTGGCTTGGGTGCTCTGGGGCATGACTTGCACCATAGGCTCACTTCACCCTGAGTATGGGAGGTGGCCATGTGTCCCACATATCCAGCAGTCAGTGATTGGCTATGGGCTGCCCCAGCTGGTGAGGGCTGCCTTACATTTCAGGCAAGGCCTACTACAGTAGGGGCAGTCTGTAGGAGAGGCAGCTGTGAGCCATTAGCAGCCAACGCTCCAAGCATCTGGAGGATAGATTCATCTGGAGGACAGGTTAAGCTGGGTGCTCTGCTGATAGGGTCAGGGCAGAACACCAGCTGCATCAACTACACATGCTCTCTGCTCTAGGGTCAAGGTTTTATATTAATCTCCAAGAAATGATGAACGCCTACCGCCTTTTCTCTCCCAGGAGTATTTGCACTGTGTCCTAGTCTGGAGGAAAGGCCATAATGGTGGACTATAGGCATTGAACATGACCGGTGTAGAGAATGCTTTTAGGGAGTGGTTGGGATTGTCCTGGTAGCTTCTTTTTTGTCATATTCACATAACATAACTGTGGTCCCAGCAGCAAGTCTGGTGGCTGTGTCGACTGCAAATTATTTCCTGGTAAACATCAAGGCAGCGTGATTTGATTTGTGTTTTGCACGTATCTTGAGAGAGTTGCTCCTCCAACCCTCCAGCACGCACAAATCCATTACTGACATGCTGAGTTGCACCAAATGTGGGTTTCCTGAAGTTAGTCTCTGTGATTCTATACTAGAGATGGCTGCTAGAGTCATGCAATTCCTTCAGTAGTGGAAGTGCAGATATGATTTTATACTTCTTCCCTCATTAGAGAAGACACTAGTGAGGTGGCAGAACTTAAGGGAAGTGTTTCACTGAGTTTTTGGTAAACTATTAAGCCTTGATGTGATGCAACTTGATACATGATCAAGCCTGGTCATTTTTGTGGATGATGTTGTAAAACAATTCTGACATTGCAAAGTAGCTCAGAAAATGTAAAAGAGAGTGTTGATCATCTCTGAAATAAATTCTGGTGGAATGGACAATTCATCTATGGGGCTATGATGCTTCAAGCTGCATATCTATCCTTCTCTTATAGTTTTAGAATGCTTGAAAGTTCTCTTCAAAATTCTCAAGAGATTACATTGTATGATGTAATTCCTAGTTATTATGTCTCCATGGAGAGATGGTAAATGAAGTCTTTAGAATACTAATGTTGCTCTTCCCCAAAGACAGACTAAAATTTCTCATCATTTGGATTGCGTTGGTTGGCCTGGCTTATTTACCAAGATAAAAGGGAAACATTTTAATTACATATTTGAGAAAATACATCATAGCTTCATAATATCACCAGAACAATTACTTGTCTCCTCTGTGCCTTATGAAACCAAATTAGCAGGGAGGAAATGAGTCTCTTGTATTAAAATTTATTTCAAAGTCACTGCTGAAGGCAACTATTAGAGATGGTACACTCAGAGGAACTGGTGTTACCAGTGTTCTGCAAAGATGGGATCAAGTCAAATGTGTCAGGAAAGCAATTAATATAATTTTCCTTTCTTTAGGCAGTTGGCTCAAGGTCAAGAAGGAAGCTCTGTTTTTTTTTTAAATTCTTACATTGTTTCTTTATTTTGGACTTTGGATGCTAAGCATTCACTTGTACAGTTTTCTCCTCAACCAACATAAATAGACTAGATATTGGCAAAGTATTGTCACAAACTTAGACATGAAAAGGTTTTTCCTCCTCTTTTTGTTTAGAAACTATAAAAGACATCCGCATTTGCTCATTGAAAAAATTCAAGCAAAGGGGCGCCTGGGTGGCTTAGTCGGCTAAGCATCCGACTTTCGCTTAGGTCATGATCTCGCGGTTCGTGGGTTCGAGCCCCGCGTCGGGCTCTGTGCTGACTGCCAGCTCAGAGCCTGGAGCCTGTTTCAGAGTCTGTGACTCCCTCTCTCTCTGACCCTCCCCTGCTCACGCTGTCTCTCTCTCTCTCTCTCTCCTAGAAATACATAAAACTCAGGTCAAAATTAAAAAAGAAAAAATTCAAGCAAAACAGAACAAATATAGTAAAAAGTGGAAGTTCTCCCACCATTCTCTGACTATCCTTCCCATTCACTGAGATAATCACTAGTATCAGCTCAGTGTAGAATACGTAATGTACTATATATTATACTATACGTGTGACTGGGCCAGCCCTTGTGGCTCTTATTGTGACTGCAAGACACTCTCAGCAACAAGCATCAGGAAATCTTGGGGGAGAAAGCGTTATTACTCAAAGGTCCTCAAAATTCCATGGCATCCGTGCGGGGCCACACTGCAAGGTCGTGGAGAGAACTCATGGAGCTGGGGTTCGGCTTTTATTGGAGTTGAGGGTCGGGGGTTAGAGTTTCAAGGGTTCACTCTTTATTGGTGAATTTAAAACAGAGGAGCAGAGGGGCGCCTGGGTGGCTCAGTTGGTTGAGAGTCTGACTTCAGCTCAGGTCGTGATCTCATGGTTCATGGGTTCCAGCCCCGCGTTGGGCTCTGTGCTGACAGCTCAGAGCCTGGAGCCTGCTTCCGATTCTGTGTCTCCCTCTCTCTCTGACCCGCCCCTGCTCATGCTGTCTCTCTCTCTCTCTCTCTCTCTCAGAAACAAGTAAAACATTAAAAAATTTTTAAAAAAAGAGGAGCAGGAATTTGAAGGTTGGGAAGAGAAAAAAGCAGCCCAAATTGCCAGTTATGGAAATCTACCAATATCTCTAAAGAAAAGGGGCTGAGCTGGTGGGGAGGATACCTGGCTCTGGCAATGTGCTTATTCCAGAAAACCCTCTTTGAAATGGATGCCTTGAATATCAAAGCTTAAGTCAGGCACTTGCATTACAAAATAGAGAAACCAACTGTTAGGATTTCTACAACAATAACGTATGGTGTGTAATATACTATATATAATATATGAATAGAATAACTACATACACACTAATTTTTTGTATAAAGTCATGTATTTTACACAGTCTTGTACGATTTGCTTTTTCCCATCCAAGAACACCTTGGGCAAATGACAAACTGGGAAAAAGACTTATGGTTTAGTCACGGAAGATGTGTTAATATCTCTAAACATATATTACTCTTCTAAAACTTGGGGAAAAAATGCTCTACTGCCATTTAGAAAAATGAGCAAGGAATATGAACTGAAGTTCTATAGAAAAAGAAGTGTAGCTGGCCATTATATATGAAAATGTGCTCCACCTCATTCATTCTAAAGTGGATAAAAACATAAATTTACACTGTGACACTATTTCTCACTTCTCAGTTGGACCAAATTCTACAAGTTTGACACATCCTCTGTTGGCAAGCAAGTGAGAAACAGACATATTCACACATCGCTGATGGGAATAAAACAATAGACAATCTATGGAGAGCACTTTGGCAAAATCCAGTAAAAGCAATTTCATATCTATGAAATTTCATGTCAGTGTTTCAGAAGACACACTGGAAAAAAATACAAATTTACATCTGAAAAAAAAGGATTTTTTGTAACAGTAGTCATGAGCAAAAAACTGAAAATAATATAAAGTTTTTATCAATAAAGGACTAGTTGAATAAACACACAATGCAGCTGTAAAGGTGAATGAGTCATATCTTCAGGTACTGATATATATGGTGTACAGGATATATGGGTCCGTGAAAAAAATTATGGGCATACCAAAACTATGCATATAAGTATATTACTTTTAGTGGTCTCTATGCCCAATGTGGTGTTCAAACTCAGAATCCCAAGATCAAGAGTCACATGCTCTACCAAATGAGCTAGCCATGTACCCCTAGAGTATATTGCTTTTAACTTCAGGAAGGGGAATATATATATGTATGATATTATACATATGATATATATTGTATCATATATATATGATACACTCATAAACTTAAAAATATCACTCTGAATTCATGATTTGTTTTTCTTTGTCAATGTGTATGTTTCCAGACAAAAGAAACAGAAGTTGTGAACAACTCAGTTTTTTCTTAGACTCCTTTTTCTAAATGCTACATCATACTGAAACTAACTAGAACAACTTGAACATGTATAATTTGATGGTCTAAGGACAGGAAATGCACGAGATATGCATAGAACACCTTGTTACATTAAAAAATAAGGAAGGGGAACCTGGGTGGCTTAGTCGGCTCAGGTCATGATCTCGAGGATTATGGCATTCAGAGCCTTCCTCTCTTTCCTCCTTGACCACAGGACTTACTCTTAGGTCTCTGTGCAGGTGTCCTTTCTTAGTCCAATCTTATGTCTGTATTTTGAGTTCTTTATCTGGGGCTTTATCATCAGTTTGATTCCATCAGTTTGACAAATCTTTTTGAGAAATCTTTCTTTGTTTTGGTTTGCCAGTGAAGCCCTCTCTCTCTAACTCAGCTTTAATTTAGCCTCTGTTATATTTTCACTTCACTCACATCAGTGGGATATTGATTTCAAAGAGAGGTGAAAGCTTGTGATCTATCAGCTCTCTGGAGCTGAAAGTTCCCCTATTCCCTCCCCTGCCCCCCACAAATATCTGAATTAAATGACGTCTTTAGGTTTCGGTGGGACTGAACACTGTGCAGAAGACTTTCTCCTTGTGTGCTGTTTTGAAACCTGTTTTCACCAAAATTCTTATTAAATTCCAGAAAGGCTTACATTTGATTGCTAATTTCTTAATATTGGTCACAACTTCCAGAAGTCTATATTTTGGTTTCTGCCTTGTCAACAGTCATCTCAAAAACAAAACTCATCTTTGAAATAATTAGGGATCTAGAAAAAAACTTTTATGCCCTAATTGGACACATTATAGAAAGTCGCACATTATGGAAAGTGGCAAATCTTTCTGCATTGTGAAGAATGAGCCCTTAATTTAATTGTTTATAAGTCTTTTGGTCAATCAGGATTATCAACAATTCAATTGTTGCTGTTGTTCAATAACAACAGAGATATTGATAGTGATTCCTACTTACAAGATACTTACATTTTTTTTTCAATCTCCAATCTTGTTAAGAATTTTTAAGCACTATGCAAAGATATTGGCATAAATTTATATTGCCCATCCTTTTCAATGGGGGGCAGCTTTCATGTAAAAGATCTTTTCCTTTATCCTGCCATCATTGTTCATATTTGATTTTATGATGCTCTATTACTTTTAGATTTGGCCAAAAAAGATTTTGGTAAATAAAGACAATTGCTTGGGGCTCCTGGGTGGCTCAGTGGGTTATGCATCCGACTTCAGCTCAGGTCATGATCTTGCAGTTCATGAGTTTGAGCCCCGCGTCGGGCTCTGTGCTGACAGCTCAGAGCCTGGACCCTGCTTCAGATTCTGTGTCTCCCTCTCTCCCTGCCCTTTCTCTGCTTGCTCTCTGTCTCTGTCTCTCTCCCTCTCACAAATAAATAAACATTTTAAAAGATTTTTTTTAATTTTTTAAAATTTGATTTTTTTTAAATCAAGAGAATTTCTCTTAAGTTCTTAAATGATTTAGAGACTTTGTTTTTGCCTCCCTCCTTACCCCTCCCCCCAAAATGTCCTTGGTATGAAAAGCTGGTGAACATAATCCAAATCTAGACTAACATTTAACCAGGACCTCAGCAAAGAATGGGTACACCACTATGGCTCAAGAATTCTTTACTTCTTTGTTCTGACTTTAGGGTATTTGACTGCAAGTTCCTTCTACTGTACATTTTTCTTCTGCAATATTAATAGCTACAGCAGGTTGCTGTCTTCCCACTGCAGGGACTTGGCACCAAAAAGAGCTGTGATGGCAGATGTACTCTCTCCTCTCCCCACGTAGAGTTATTCTACTTTTCCATGAAAAAAGTTCTAGGACTCAAAATTAAAGAAGCAATGGGTTTTGAAGAATAAAGCTCATATCAGCTGCTTAACAACTCGCCGTTCTTTATAAGACTGATGGAAAAGGATCAACACTCCATTTAATACTGCTACTGATAAATAAGCATGTTGCTTTCCACTTGGATAGCACAATTTGGAGAATGTGAACATGGGAAGAATGTCGTTCCTGCTTCACTCTTTGGTGCTTGAGTCTTCTCTGTAAGGTTGTTGTCACTGGCCTTTTATAAGCCAGGTGCATCAGCTGGAAGTCTGTCAAGGAACAGAATTCTGCTCAGGACTGATCAACTGGAGAGATGCTAATGAGAAGTGGCAAGGTTGAGAGCCCTGGCAAGGTTGAGAAAACCGAAAGAGGATGTTGGGACACCCAGGGGCTAGCAAAATGGGAATCATAAGGGGCAAAGGGAGGGAAGAATGTTCTTGAAGTCCCAAGAGAAGTAAGCAGTGGAGAAGCCTTGGGGATGGGGTTTTGGGGTGATGGTGGGAGTTCGGAGCCAATGGCCAAAAAATAATTCTTGAATACGTCTTTGGTGCAAAAAAAGATGATTTTATTAAAGCATGGCGGCAGAACTGGTTGTGAAGAGTGACTGATTATATACCTTCAGGTTGGGAGGAGGTTAGGGACAGTACAAGTCTCTAAGGGATTTTGGAAGCAGGGTTTCCAGGACCTTGAGGGGCCAGGTGGTGTTAGGAAAATGCCGTTTACTACTGTTTAGTAAAACTTCAGTCATGAGACCATTCAGATGTATACCAGGGGCCATATACTTGGAGAATAATTGTCAACATGAACTTGAGGGTTAAAGATAACGGGGGTTTGCAAAGGAATTTTTATGTGTTTCAGGAGACTCACAGGATCTTGGGGGTGGGGGTCAGGATAATGTTAGGCCAAGATTCCCTTTTGCCCCCAGCAAAGTGTCATCATCATGGCGGCAGCTGAGCACTTAGAGGGAGGCCACTCTGCCAGTTTCAAGGACTTGTCAAAGGGCTGTAGGCAGTAAGGGAGTTCAGTTTTTCATTCACCTTTGTTTCTCACAGCACCATGGCAAGCACTTAAATCCCCTTACATCTTGATGAGGGTGATATTAGGGCTCCAGGAAACGGAGTCTATAGGTCTCTGGAGATTAGGCTGTGGATAAGATGGCCTCTTTTCTTGCAGTTTACTAAGTTCTCCATAAACTGAAGGAGACTCTTGTGTGGCATGACAGCGATCTCTATCAGTCAACCATTTGCTTTCTTTCCTTTCCCCTGTTTTTGGGCAGCCAGGAGTGTCTGCGGAATATCACACAGATCCCACTGCGGGGGGCGGGAGGGGGGTGCTGTTAGCCTGAACTTTCCCCCCAGCTTGCCCCACGCTACCTCATCATTGCTGTTGAGAAGACACTGCCGTTGTTGGAACCACAGAATGGAAGCAGGGAGAGAACAGAGAAGAAATGCGCCAGCCCCTGGCTTCTGGCCTCTGTCTCTTGCTAGTTGCCTCCCACTTATAAGAAGTAGACAGCAAGGGAGCCCTGACGATTAAATCTTTAAGGATCAGGCTTCTGGGACAGAAAGCCCGTGGGCAGCCACCGCCGTGGGAAGAGAAAGAATGGGAGACGGGGCTGGGGGAGGAGAAGCCAAGACTAAGCAGCACAAGGGTAGTATTTTAGATATTTTGAATATGTTCCTGCCATCATTTATCCCCAGAACAGACTGGCAGGTTCTGCTGCCATTTATAAACGAAGAAAGTAGGACCAGACCCCTTCAAATGTGCTCAAGGTCACGTGGGTAGCAAGAGTGGGTCTGGAATGCACACCTACATTTGTATGTCCTCAAAGATGGAGTTTTTATACTCTGGGTAATGCCAATCTTAACACATTTTGACACAGGACCATACCACTTCCTGCTGTAAGTTATTCAGCATAAAGAATTGTCTCAGATAAAAATCAGACTCTTTAGCTTGGTATGAAAGGACCTTCAGGATCTGGCCCATTTCTTCCCTCTAAGCCTCCTCTATCCCCTCATCCCTGCACATGAATCTGCTGGACAAATAATGAAAAGTGACCTTCAGGGGATAGAAGGAGATATGACAAGCTTTCAGTTATCGGGATAGTGAGTAGAGAGAGACAAAACAAAACAAATCAAAAGAACCCAAAAACAAAAACAAACAAACAAAAAAACCCCGAACATATAAACCTGGAGATATCTGGGGAGAAAAAGGAACAGAGGCACAATTCAAAAAAGTCTCTGAAACTTCAGTTAATGGCCTGAAGACAGACATTTGACTTTCTCCCCTTTACTTCTTACTTCATTGTGTGCCTCCACTTCAGAAGAGAGAAGAGAATTGGAGGAATTGAGTGAAGAGGTGAAAGACGAAATAGGGCAGTGGGTTAGGTAGATAGAAAGGCACAAATGATAAAGGCCAAAATACAAAACTGGGTGCCAGGAAGGGGAGACAAGCAGATGTTCAGAGAGGACCGAGGAGGTAAAGCTGCTGTATTTTGAGAGGCAGAAAGAGGAGGGGGTTCAGACTTTCCCTGCTTCTCTAGCTCACCTTAACTTAGCCATGGTCCCTTTAGAGTTTTGATGGAAACTTATAGGCTAAATGGAACGGAATAAAAGCTGTCTAGTGTTATGTAAATGAGGCCCACAGACAAAAAGATCCAGTAAGAAGGCAGAACCTTCCGTGGAATAGAAGTTGATGCAGCAGTGAACCGAAAGATTGAATGAAAATAGCCAGTTTGGGCGATGGTTAAAAGGCCTGACAGGTGTTACAAAATTTTGCTACTTAAATCTACTTTTGGTTCCATGATTTCCCCTAAGAAAGTTAAAAATTAATACTGTGAACTTCCAGGTAAAAAAGAATTAAAGTATGAAATTTCGCAAGTGTCTTCAAGTGTTAGGAACATTTTGTGATGTAGAATTAGTGAAGAGCTTTACTTGACTAATAATGTGAGAACAGTAACAGCATATTCGGCATATGTGGGTTTAAAAATATTATTCATAGGTAGCATATGTCACGGGGGACTTCAGAATATGAAATAAAATTTTTGAAAAAATTGTAGCAGAATTTGAAGAATTAAGATTTTCATTTAAACATGCAAACACCCCCAATCTTTTTCCCTAGTTATAGCATAAGGAGATTTGGTGTAATTATAGTCTGGGCCTGTTGTGGAAGAAAAAAAAAATTAATAGACCTTTTTTTCTCCCCCCTAAGAAGTGAAGGAAACATCTAGAAAGCTTTAGAGCTATTCGATGTGCCGGCAGTAATAACATATGTAAGTTTAAATAAAGGATTGAAAGCAACTTTTGCCCTCTAGTGATAAAGGATTTTGTTATGCATTTCAGTGTGGTATTTAACTTTTCATTTGGCAGTGGATAGAAAAATCTCTTTCCCAATGTGTATGTAGCTTTGACAATTGTTCTTATGAGGCTGCATTGTAGATTAGGAATCAGAGTCTAGGGAATCTGGAGGAGGCCATATGCCAAGAACTTCAACTGCAAAGGCCAGGTTTTTTAAAAATATGTTAACAGCAGATTTGGAGTCAGCCCTTAAACTTGTTTGAAAAGTGGTAAACTGAATCCTAGGGCCAGCCTGTTTATCTTCTTATGTGAGGAAATGGATACTAGAAGATTGTTTTTGTTTTGTTTTGTTTTTCCTCCTACACTATCAACAGTTTTCAGAAGGAGAAAATAAGTGGCTACAAAAAGGTGTATTCTTTAATTATTTGCATGATATTAATGTTATGTTTTCCCATTTAATAGCATTTATCCATACCCAGAGCAAACAGTGTGCAAGAAAATGAAGATAGAGACAAAGAGCAGAATATAAGAATATTGGAAATATTAACTATTATTTCTTTTCTCTGGGCAATTCCTGGTTGCAGGGTTAGCCAATGGAGAGGTAAGCTTTGGACAAACAAGATGGGCTGGCTTGTTTTTTCCTTTTCTGCATTAACAGAGACCATGTCTAGATTAGAGTATGAAGGTCAAATTGTACCATAGCTGGTAACATCTCCCAAGGATCCAAAAGAAAGATGAATATATGAAATAGCAATATCACATCCAAGACAAGATGAGCAATGGTGATTTACAATGAGATGATTTCTTCAGATATTTAAGTACTTTTGGTCAATTTCTATGTGGTACTTATTTTCTGACATAGACATCAACTTTACTAGACCATAACCTTTTGGAATTCAGAGTCTATGTCTTATTCATTTTTGCATCTGAGCTCTTAGCCGTATCCTTGACACATGAGTATACTAAATACAATTATTAGATAGAAATTATGCCTGGTCAGAGAGAAAAGGAAGCATGGACACAGAACTGAGTGACACACTGTATGTTCTTGTTTACACATAAGACCTCAACTTCCTGAAATGATCATTTGACCCCCTATATCCCAAGAGGGTAGCATAGCATCCCTGCTCAGCGTCAGGCATACAAGTTTGGTTTCCAGGAACTCCTGGTCACCTAGGGCAGTCCTGGAGGGAGATGGTGGGTGGAGTCCTACAAAGGAAGGTGGTAGAAACAATGGAAGTCACATGAAACTGAGGGGACTAACTCATGTCTCCACATGTAAGACATGCTCCAGAAATTCTTGGGAGTGAAATTTTAAGGGGGCTGAGATATCTGAGTTCCTGATATCAACATAATTCTTTTGTACTCATGGATCGTGAGATCTAGGAAAACTTCATACTAGATTTGCTATGACTTCTGAAGGGTTAGGCCTCACCTATGACATCAGTTCAGAGAAACTTTCAAAGGGCATGTAAGATTCTTCTTTTAAACTGCAGGTTAAGCGTGTTATAAAGAATTAATATGGTGACCGCATATTGATACTGACTGGATTTATCTGCTCCTAATTATAGAATCTTGGCTTCCGATTTACTTGGCCTCATTGACCTAGAGATGGATAGCTTTGTTAATGAAGACGGCTCTCATCATATCCCTAATGTTCCTGTCATAGCATCTGCTTTCCTTAAGCCATTGTTGTTCCCTAACACTAATGCCACTAATGTAATATTGAGGGTTAATAATAGTCATGAGTGTTAGTTGATCCACACAAATTGAATTGTGTGCAAACTTTTAGGGAAAACATTAATAGAAGAGTGTCAGAGATATTTTTATTTAAGAAATCTAATTGGTGTACATGAAGTTTATAAAATAAGTGATTGCTGAAAAATTGATTATAGGAAGATCCTCCATGATAATTTAAATATTAATTACCAAATATATTAGAAATACAATTCAAAAAATGTTATAGCATTTCTACAAAAATAACTTCAAACTTTTATGGAGCTAGGAAAAGATAAATCAAAAACAATGTAAAAATTATGTAAAATGTCTTGTGGTATTTTGAAAATATGTAAAGTAATGCTTCTATTATAAAGACATATTTTCTCAACTCTACAATTTAATTATGGCACTTTGAAAAAACCTGGATATATGTAATGTGTTAAGACATTCAGAAACAATAAGTGTGTAAATATGCACTTATTAGAATCCAGGACATGTAAATTAATTGCAGAAATTGTGGAGAACCTAAATAAATGAAGATCTATTCCATATCCTGGAGGGAAGGATTAAATATAATAATGGTATCAATTTTTTTTCAAAATTAATCTAAAAATGAAGATATAGAAATAAAGGCTAAGGAAACATGCATGGAGTCTGACAAATGAATGCTAAAGTTTATTGTAAACAATAGCCAAGAAAATTTGGAAATTTGGAAAAATATATAATCCTAACAGATTATATTATTAAGACAGAATTTTTTAAAAAAGCAATAGACTGTCAGGTCCAGGAAACAAAACAAAATATGCAAATGTCTGTGTGTGTGTGTATGTGTGTGTGTTTGGAATACTCCAATTTTGGGTATGATAAAATTGATATTTCAAATCAGCAGAGAAAATTCAGATTATTTAAGAAGTAGTTTCACATTAAAAAACATTTTAAAAAGAAAAGGGTCACCTGGGTGGCTTAGTCGGTTAAGCATCCGACTTTTCCTTAGGTCATGATCTCACGGTTCGTGGGTTCGAGCCCCGCGTCGGGCTCTGTGCTGACAGCTCAGAGCCTGGAGCCTGTTTCAGTCTGTGACTCCCTCTCTCTCTGACCCTCCCCTGCTCACGCTCTCTCTCTCTCTCTCTCTCTCTCTCCTAGAAGTAAATAAAAACATTAAAAAAAAATTTAAGAAGTAGTTTCAGATGGCTAGGCTCTTATTAGGAAAGAAAATTAAATTATTATATCACTATATTTATTAACTTCAAATAAAATGTATAAATACAAAAAATGGAATTATTAATATGCTAAAAGAAAATAGAGACAGACAAATTTATAATCTTAGATTGTGGAGGTCCTTTTTTTTTTAATTTTTTAACGTTTATTTTATTTTTGAGACAGAGACAGAGTATGAGCGGGGGAGGGTCAGAGAGAGAGGGAGATACAGAATCTGAAACAGGCTCCAGGCTCTGAGCTGTCAGCACAGAGCCCGACGCGGGGCTCGAACCCACAGACTGAGAGACCTGAGCCAAAGTCGGCTGCCCAACCAACTGAGCCACCCAGGTGCCCCTGTGGAGGTCCTTCTTAAACATGACTGAACACCAGAAAGATAAAATAAAAAGGGCCAACTGACATAAAAATTAAAAACTTGCCTATATGAAAAGACACCATAAAAAAAAGTTAAAAGATTAAAATTAGAACGAGACAAAAAATACGCAATATATACCACCAATAAATATTAATATACTTACTAAACTGTTCCTACATATAGAAAAATGAAAACAGAGTGCAAATAATACATTGGAAAAGAATAACAAAAGACCAGAAAGTAAATGAAAAGAATATCAAACTCATTATTAATCAGAGAATTATAAATTAATGCAGTTAAATTCTATCTTTATTTTCCCTTTTGGCTTATCAGGATGCAAAACCCTAATTATATATAGTTGGTAAGGATATGGAAAACCAGGACATTATACTGCTTGTTAGTATTATAAATCTACTTCTAGAAATTTGTTCCACATAAATACTTGCTGCCTTGTGGTTCCCCTCCAGAAGGACGTGTTCAACCACCCATCCAAATTTGCTTCAGATGCCTAGATGCCACACATGTGCTAAGAGAGTATGACAAAACTTATTACTCACATGATAAGGCTTTCAAGGGACAGCAAGCACGTTCCCAAGCAAGTCTGAAATGGACTGAGAGCAAAGTGAAGTCGTGGCTTGGATTTTTATTGTAGTTAGTGGGTGGGACTGGGGAAAGGGTGCTTGTGTGGGAGACAGAGGGTGCATATTTTGAATTTTCCACTAGCACTGCCGGGAGCCGCACCGGCCTCTCTGGATGACAGTCACAGCAAGGAAAGACAATGTTTGCACAGCTTCTGCCATGAGAAATGAAGACTAGTATCTCCTTCTGCTACTACTGGCTCATGTTGGAAATGAGCCTGCTGGTATTGACCAGGCCTCACGATATTCCATATCAAACCCATATTCTGAACACAGTTACCTCATAGGAAAAGCATATTCCTGCCTTTACAAGAGATTTTAGATAAGAGCTCTGTGGATCATTGTCAAAAGGTTCTTCCTATGGGCCTTGCAGATCCAAGACTTAGATAATAAAGGGGGTTAAGAACACAAGAGTTACTATTGAGCCTGGTCCCATATCAGAAGAGCCTAATTTATAGTTAAGGTACAGACAAGTACTGAACATAACTTACTAATTGGTGATGTATGGCAGTCCCTTCCTCAGGGCCTACATTCCACAGACACCCTCCCGTACACTGGCAGCTGGGATGAGGATGGATAAGAGTAATTAAAACATAAACCCAGATGCAAAGACTGATACATATAGAGCCCCCTTGGTAGTTTCCACAAACTAACCAATTCAGAATCATTCATCCTCTTGAGAGCCAGACAGAATGACTCCTAACTTATCTATATACAATGTAACCTATATGTTATCCTGTCTTTCACTAAGAGCATCCTGTTATTTCCTTGGTCGTAAATTCACCATGACTGGGATAATTCTGCAGTTGATATCACAAAAGACCTCTCATTGTAAGAAATTCCTTTTCTCTGACCTCATATTATTGTTGAACCTTTAAAGACACCAAAACCGACAGGACAGAGATGCCTGCCTGGTGATCAGAAAGAATCTTGGGGCTCTCTCATTCTCTCTCGCCGACACCGTCCATCCTTTAGGGACCCCTGGACCTGTCGGAGCCGGCGCGGCCTCCAACATAGCACCAAGGAAGGGAAAGCATGGTTTTTTACTATTAGTTTCGCCAGATGTGTATAAGAGAAGGTGATGTGAGGCTTGAGAGCTATCAGCAGTCAACCATCAAAAAGTGGAGTGGGACTCACTATACTTGTGTATACACTCATAAACACACTTGCTAGGACATTCGCCATGGTGTTGTTGATAATATACAAACAGTGTGCCTCCTGGGTGGCTCAGTGGGTTGAGTATCTGACTTTGGCTCAGGTCATGACCTTATGGTTGGTGGGTTTGAGCCCCCTGTTGGGCTCTGTGCTGACAGCTCAGAGCCTAGAGCCTGCTTTGGATTCTGTGTCTCCCTCTCTCTCTGCCTTTGCTCTGCTTGTTCTCTCTGTCTCTCTCTCTCGAAGATAAATAAATAAACATTTTAAAAAATGATACAAACAGCAACTGAGTGCTGGTCCATGCATATTATGTACTATTACGCTATAAGAAAAAATATATATGGGAAGATGTCCATGATTTAAGAAAAAGTATATGTAGGCATATGTGCATAGCATGATCCTATTTATGCAAAAAATAAAAATGCAAATTTTAATGTGATTTTGGATTAGATGATTAATATAAAATCAGAATTACTTGGAGGCCCATCTAGGGGTGGTGTGTGATTTAAAGAAACATGAAAACCAGCATGCAAAATAATTAAATAATTTATATCTTCATCATCACTATTGGGGGGGAAAAGACAAAACATAAGAGTAGGTGGAGATAAGATGATGGATGATGCCTTCACAGCATGCAGTAACAACAGCAAAATTTTAGAAAATTTTGCAATACTTCATCTACTAATTTTCTCTTGACATTGTAGTGACGTTCTTTTTCTCCTGTCTACTTCTCCTACTCCTCCAGGCTTCTCACCGCACAAGTAAGTTTGTTAGCCAGAATCATTTTAATCTCTCTGGGAGCATCATTTTTTTTACTGTTTATTTATTTATTTTGAGAGAGAGAAGGAGAGCAAGAAAAGTCATGTGTGCACACGTTGGGGAGGGGCAGAGAGAGAGAAAGGAGAGAGATAATCCCAAGAAGGCTCTGCACTGTTAGCATGGAGTCCGATGTAGGGCTCAAACCCACCAACCTTGAGATCAGGACCTGAGCCAAAATCAAGAGTCGGACACTTAACCAACTGAGCCCCCCAGGTGTCCCTAGAGCTTCTTACTTTTGTACGTATTATTTCCCTTCTCTCTTCAGAAGCTCACTTCTCCTTGTGAAAAGTCCACTGACATCTCTCTCCATCACTCATGACTCCCAGTACCTAGACATAACTACCATGAAGTTTTGTATTTCTTGCAAATAGTTTAAAACGATTTTATAAATACATAAGTTAAACATATATATAGATCGATATACATAGATATATTACATTTTGTATTTTTAACATTACAGTATTTTTCTTTATATCATTAGACTGTCATAATTGAAAATAAGTTGTATGACTGTATTATCATAACTATACTATCATCAGATGAGAAGACTTAGTCAAGCAGGATTTAAGTAACTTGTCCAAAGTTGGGAAGTTGGTGAGTGTAGGAGTCATAGGTGACTTTACACAATCTGCCTATAGGACAAGGTCAGAATTCTGTGCTCTTCTCTTCCCTGGGAACAAGCCACTATTGAGAAAATTCTTCTCCATTTGTGTTTGGGAATTAGTTATGGGATTTTTAGAGAGTGTTACAAGATATTTCTGTTACTCATGACACCGCTCAGTTATAATTGCACCCCTGCCTCAGGGCACCCATTGGCAGTGACATGTGGCTGACCTTTTTCAGCTGTTATAGTCTAAAAGACAGTGCATAGTGGGGCACTGACTGGCCTACTTTGTGCAAGACTCTGAAATCAGTATGGAAAATTCGTCTTGGCCAAGAACAAGAAATCTAAATTCATATTGCCGATGAGAAGTATGTGAGTACTAATCCAGATATGTGCCCTTCCAAAGGAGGTTTGTTTTTATTGTTATTGCTTTTAAATACAGCCACCTGATTTATCATTTTTACACAACTCAACAGCCACAGGACATGATTTGGAAAATATTAAATGCTGTAAAATGCTTGTACTGCACTGTCTTTTATTTGTCCTTTGGTTTGTATTTGATAAGTTATATTCATGGGATAGTATTTACTTATGCATAGATAGGAAAACCAAAGTAGCTCTTGGTAAAGATTAATAATTTTCAGATACAGGTACGCTTCTTGTTGCCCAGTGAACTAAAAACATGCACAGATAATTTTTGGTTCCTAGTTGTCATAATCGTTGTGTATTACAGTACATTTGTTGCTAACAACTTTCCAGACTTTCCATGATAGCATTGTTTTTCCAAGGGTATAACTCAGTTTGTCAAATTTTCCTCCAAGGCTGAAATGTAACTTAATGTATAAGCTATTAAGCCCAGAAGCAATTTTATTTTGGAAAAAAATTAGTTTGACCATTTTTTTAAGCTCTAAGAGGGGAAAATAAATATGTAGGACTTCTTTTTTTTATTATTGCTGTTTGTTAGCAGCCTTAAAGAATGGCTTTATTACATTGTATGATTTATTCATCCATGTAGAGAACACAAACAAGAAATTCTTTTTCACATACAACTTTGTCTTTTCCGAAACAAAACACAGTGAAAGAAATCCATCTGTAGTTGATAGCTAAATCTTTTATTTGGACACAGCTAGAGAGCACTAATTTTATCATAAGATTTAAAATATTATTAGAGTAAGTCACAGAGAGTTCAAAGGGTAACTGATATCACCTGCCATGTTAAACATGGGCAGAAAGATCATTGATATCTGACTGAATGCAGCTAAAAAATGACAATTCATATTTCAAGACACTTCGTTTATGTTAGTTTACCAATCTGTTTTTATACACATGAGCTTCTAGCCGAGATTGCTTAGATCAATTGGACTCAGGGCAATTCTTCATTCTTTTATCAAGTTAGACATAAGGGTCATATAGGGACTGTTTAATACCTAGTGGGTTTCATTTAATTGTCCATCAAATACTACTCTTTTTTTTTTTAATATTTTTATTTATTTCTAGGAGAGATAGAGAGACAGCGTGAGCAGGGGAGGGTCAGAGAGAGAGGGAGACACAGACTCTGAAACAGGCTCCAGGCTCCGAGCTGGCAGTCAGCACAGAGCCCTTCGCGGGGCCCGAACCCACGAACTGTGAGATCATGACCTAAGCGAAAGTCAGATGCCCAACCGACCAAGCCACCCAGACGCCCCCATCAAATACTACTCTTAAGCTGAATTAATCAAAAGATTTTTAAGAAAAGAACTCATAAGTATAAAAACCTAAGTTATGCATATTCACTTTCCTGGTTCAATCGGCTGCATGAAAGGATATCTTCTAAACTTATGGTCATTTCATTCTGAACATGGTGAGTTTTCCTTCTCTTTTTATTTCATTTGTGCAAAGAAATATTACTTAAGAAACAAAGTAAGAAAGGAGGAAAGACCAATGTCTGCTCCAATCTAAACACTCTCTAAACACAAGATTCAAGATTTCCAATTTATTTCTCATTCACACTAGTATACGACCTTGACTTAATTCTCAGAGCCAGTGGGGAACAAAGTGAAGTGGTCTGAGGGAAGTAGGGCTCTGGAGAAGCAGGGACCATGTCGCTAATTTGGGGTTGAGAGATTGCCATTAACAGGCAATTGTGCCTTTTCTGTGCTCTGGGCAATCAGAAGCTCTCAGAGGACAAAGAGAAAAAGAGAGATAAGGGACAGGAGAGTAATATGGGCTGTGCAGAGTGGAAGGGGGCTTAAGATCCTTCATCTTCCCTCCCTTTCTCTCCCTCTCCCTTCCCTCCTTCTTAGAAGTAGTATACCTTTTCCTGTAGGAGAGAGCAGGGGACAACTTTGGATGTTCAATGATAGGAAGGGAGAAACTAGACTCTGATCTGGGGTTCATTTTACTGTTTATATTTGCTTATACCTAAAAATATTGAACTGAATTCTTAAGGTTTCTCTGTTTCTGAATGTACTTTATTGGCATAAATTGTGAAATAAAATTCCTATTTTTTTTTCAGACTTCAGTTTTGTAGAGACATAGGTTTGAGAAGAGAAGACCGTAATTTTTCGATAATGAATACAAATGTTAGTAGTTCTTATTTCTTTCATTCGCTCATCAAGTAACTTATTAAACAAACCTTTATGTGTGCTTTGTATGTTTCAGCCACTGCCTTAGGCTCTGGAGATTTGGCAGTGATACTGTCTGTCACATTTCAATTGTCTCATTGTTTCTTGAAGGGGAAGGTTACTGTAATGGGGTGTATTTGTTAGGCATTCTTTGTATTAAAAAATAGTCTTAGTCATTCCTGCTCAGTGAACTTCGAAGGGTCAAGCTATGTTTATTGTCAGGGTTCATGTGGCAATGAAAGAAGCTGGGGTGTTTCAGGAACCCAAGTACAGAAAACCTTGTGTCTTAGCCTAATTCAGACAGGATCAGAATCTGAAGCAGCTCTAGAGATAAGCAGCTAGACTCAACTGATCTCCATACTAATGTTCTGCCATTAATGTACTCTATTGGTCTTCACTTCTTTGTGCAAATTCTTCCTACGGATGCTGTTTGTCACCACCATCTTGTCTATTTTAGCCCCTCGATACTATCAGACTTTTTTAAAAAAATAATTGTCAAGTTAGCTAACAAACAGTGTATACAGTGTAGTCTTGGCTTTGGGAGTAGATTCCTATGATTCATCACTTTACATACAATACCCAGTGCTCATCCCAACAAGTGTCCTCCTCAATGCCCATCATCCATGTTCCCCACCTGCCCCCCAATTCCCCACCCCATCAACCATCAGTTTGTTTTCTGTATTTAAGAGTCTCTTATGGTTTGCCTCCCTCTGTCTATAACTTATTTTTCCCTCCCTTCCCTGATGGTCTTCTGTTAAGTTTCTCAAATTCCACATATGAATGAAATCTGTCTGACTGACTTATTTCACTTAGGATAATAACCTCTAGTTCAATCCATGTTGTTGCAAATGGCATTTACATCACTGAGTAGTATTTCATTGTGTGTGTGTGTGTGTGTGTGTATATATATATATATATATATACACACACCACATCTTCTTTATCCATTCATCCTATGGACATTTATGCTCTTTCCATAATTTGGCTATTGTTGAGAGCACTACTATAAACACTGGGGTACATCTGTCCCTATGAATCAGCACTCCTGTATCCTTTGGAGAAATTCCTAGTAGTGCTTTTGCTAGGTCATAGATAATTCCATGTTTAATTTTTTGAAGAACCTCCATGCTGTTTTCCAGAGTGGCTGCACCAGTTGGCATTCCCACCAACAATGCAAGAGGGTTCCCGTTTCTCCACATCCTCGCCAACATCTGTTGTTTCCTGAGTTGTTAATTTCAGCCATGCTGATGGGCGTGAGGTGGTATCTCAGTGTGATTTTGATTTTTATTTCCCTAATGAGGAGCCATGTTGAACATCTTTTCATGTGTCTGTTGGCCATCTGGATGTCTTCTTCGGAAAAGTGTCTATTCATGTCTTTTGCTCATTTCTTCACTGGATTATTTGTTTTTTGGGTGCTGAGTTTGGTAAGTTCTTTATAGATTTTGGGATACTAACCCTTTATCTGATATGTCATTTGCAAATATCTTTTTCCATTCTGTTGGTTGCCTTTAGTTTTGTTGATTGTTTCCTTTGCTGTGCAGAAGCTTTTTATCTTGATGAGGTCCCAATAGTTCATTTTTGCTTTTCTTTCCCTTGCCTTTGGAGATGTGTCAAGTAAGAATTTGCTGTGGCTGAGGTCAAAGAGGTTATTGCCTGTTTTCTCCTCCAAGATTTTGAGGTTTCCTATCTCACATTTAGGTCTTTCATCCATTTTGAATTTATTTTTGTGTATGGTGTAAGAAAGTGGTCTAGTTTCATTCTTCTGCATGCTGCTGTCCAGTTCTCCCAGCACTATTTGCTAAAGAGACTGTCTTTTTTCCATTGGATTGTCTTTCCTGCTTCGTCAAAGATTAGTTGGCCATACATTTGTGGGTCCATTTCTGGGTTCTCTATTATATGACATTGGTCTATGTGTTTGTTTTTGTACCGATACCATACTATCTTGATGATTACAGCTTTGCAGTAGATACTAAAGTCCAGGATTGTGATGCCTTCTGCTTTGATTTTCTTTTTCAACATTACTTTGGCTATTTGGGGTCTTTAGTGGTTCCATACAAATTGTAGGATTGTTTGTTTTAGGTATGTGAAGAATGCTGTGCTATTTTGATTGGGATTACATTGAATGTTCAGATTGCTTTGCGAAGTATTGACATTTTAACAATATTTATCCTTCTAATCTATGAGCATGGAATGTTTTTCCATTTCTTTGGGTCTTCTTCAATTTCTTTCATAACCTTTCTATAGTTTTCAGCATACAGAAATTTTACATCATTGGTTAGGTTTATTCCTAGATATTTTATGGTTCTTGGTGCAATTATTAATGGGATTGATACCTTGATATCTATCTGTTGTTTCATTATTGGTATATAGAAATGCAACCAATTTCTGTACATTGATTTTATATCCTGTGCCTTTGCTGAATTCACGTATCAGTTCTAGAAGCTTTTTGGTGGAGTCTTTCGGGTTTTCCATGTAGAGTATCATGTCATCTGCAAAAAGTGAAAGTTTGACTTCTTTGACCATTTGAATACCTTTTATTTCATTTTGTTGTTTCATTGCTGAGGCTACGACTTCCAACCCTATGTTACACAGCAATGGTAAGAGTGGACATCCCTGTCATGTTCCTGATCTCAGGGGTAAAGCTCTCAGTTTTTCCCAATTGAGGATGGTATTAGCTGTGGGTCTTTCATCTATGGTTTCTATAATGTTATTAAAAAGGATTCCTACACTGTCTAGAGGCTGGCACTTCAGGAAGTGGTTTTGGAGTGTGATTGTGCACTCTGTTGTTGCATCTTTTGTCACTTAGCTCACTGCTTATAGTGGTGGATTGGACCTTCTACCAAGTGTGCTTTGATTTGTTCATTGAAGTAGCCCTGGAAAAAATGTAAAAGGTAGGGGGAGGGGAGGAGTCTTATCCCATACAAAGAGAGAAATAACAGGGGTGGGGAAAAAAAGAGCAGGCAGAGAATCAAAGAAACTATAAGGCCGGGCACCTGGGTGGCTCATTCGGTTAAGCTTCGGACTTTGGCTCAGGTCATGATCTCACGGTTCATGAGTTTGAGCCCTGCATTGGGCTCTATGCTGACAGTTCAGAGCCTGGAGCCTGCTTCGGATTCTGTGATTCCTTCTCTTTCTCCCCCTCCTCCACTCATGCTCTGTCTCTCAAAAAAATAAATAAAAACATAAAAAAAAAAACCAACTATAGGCTTAATCCAGAGAGAGGGAGGTAAAAAAGAAAGAGATGCAGAAAAGATGTAAAAAGAATAGAGTAAAAATGACTGATTAAACAAACAAATAACCAGAACAGAGAAGAAAGAAAGAAAGAAAGAAAGAAAGAAAGAAAGAAAGAAAGAAAGAAAGAAAGAAAGAAAGAAAGAAAGAAAGAAAGGAAGGAAGGAAGG
>NW_027551559.1:991619-1054768 GCF_008692635.1 Crocuta crocuta
TTATGTATATGTATATGTATATACTATATATATTATATATACTATATATATGTAATATATATAGTATATATACTATATATATGTAATATATATGTATATATATATAATAAGAATTGACCAAAAATCAAATCAGAAATTATGAGGCTGATTCCAAAGAGGGGAAGAAAAAAAAGATGAGAGTAGAAAGAAAGCAAAGGGAAAAGATAAGAGAAGGAAAGAAAAAAAACAGACAGAAAAAATAATAATAGTTAAAAAAACAACAGAGATCAACATGCAAAACCGCAGGACAGTTGTCTGTTGGCTCCTGGGACCCGTCGCTGTGCTGGTCTGGAGGAGAGGCCGTCGGGTTTGCTCAGAGTCAGTCCCGCTCCAGTAGATCCAGTTAGCAGGCACGGAGGGGCGGGGCTTGGTGTAGGCAGGTCCCGCCTCCTCTGTGGGCCAGCTGTCCATGCCTGAAACCCCACTGTGTTGGTGATGGGCAGACAAATGGCGACACCCTAATGTCTCCTCCCAGACTGGGTGTCCCAAACCTCGCTGTTCCGGCAGCCCTGGCAGAGCAGTGCGAGCAGGTGGCTTGTTCTGTTCCATAGTCTTCCACGCCTCCCAGGTGCTCCGGGGAATTCAAACCCTGATGTCTTAAAGGATCTTGCCCCTTGTGGACCCCTTTCTGGGGTAGTGCCATTCCTCCCAGTCCACGAAGGGCCTCTGGCTGGAGCCTGCAGGGTCCTTTGTTCTTGGGGAGGTGATAGACCCTCTTCCCACAGTACTTAAGGAGGGGACTGTTCTCTCCCAGCGCGCCCTTGAGATTGCTACTCCCCCCAGGCTTGCACACAGTAGGCTCCAGTCTGGAGAAAGTCGCACAGCCGTGATAACTCTGTTCTTTAGTTCCTAAGGCTGCTTGCAAAGTAGAAACTGGTTCTCTCTGTATTTCTTGTTCTCCAGTTTGCGGTCCGTGATTTTTCTTTTGTCCAAATACTTCCACGGCCTCTCTTTCTCTCCTTTTGTTTCTCCACTGAAGGGTTTCCCCCCACTGTGTGCCTACACTGCCCATTTTATCTCTTCCAATTTGCGTGCATGCACCTCTGTCTGGCCAAGCTATCTCTTTCCACCTGTGGAGATACTTCGGTCACTCTGCAGCCAGGATTCCTGGTGTTCCAAGTACTGACCTCAGTACTGTTGTGTTTGAGGGACTTAGGGAAATTCCAGTCCCCCCGCTTCTCCACCATCTGACTCTCTTCCGTACCTTAGGGCTTTGTTGCCTCCTTATTACTCTGGCTTCCCCATCTACTTCCAACTTGAGCTCTTACTGCTCTCTATTTGATTTCCCTTAACTCTTAATTAGGCTCTTTGTCTTGGGGCCAGGCTCAATTGTAACTCTTGTGTTCTTAACCCCCTAAGTTTTGGGTCTGCAAGGCCCATAGGAAGAGCCTTTTGACAATCATCCATAGAGTTTTCATCTAAAATATCTCTTGCAAAGGCAGGAATATGCTTTTCCTTATGAGGTATCTGTGTTCAGAATATTGGTCTGATATAGAATATTGTGAGGCCTGGTCAATACCAGCACAACATGAGCCAGTAGTAGCAGGAGATACGAGAGTTCATTTCTCATGGCAGGAGCTGTGCAAACACCGCCGTTTCCTTGCTGTGACTGCCATCCATAGAGGCCAGTGCGGCTCCCGGCACCAGTTTATTTCCAAGAGAGGCTATCTGGCTGGCCCAACTAAGTCCAGCGTTACTCTGCTTATGAACTGTCTTGAGGTATGATGTAAAGATCATTGAGATTTGTAGTTATTTCCTAAAAGTCAATATATTTGATGCAGGATCGTTAAGCCCAATGGTCAAGAACGAATTCTTGAGATGTTTTACAGTACAAATAGCGGTGGGTTTTTTTTGTAGTTGTTGTTTGTTTTTGCACGGAGACAGGACCCGTGGGCAGAAAAGAACTGCACTGGAATTGTGAGAAGTCACTGATTATATACTATTAAGTTTTTGGGGGGGATAGAAATAACCTTAGTCTCTAAATGGGTTTCTGCATGTTAAAAAAATTTTTAATGTTTATTTACTTTTGAGAAAGAGAGAGACAGAGTGTGAGCAGGGGAGGGGCAGAGAAAGAGGGCAACCCAGAACTTGAAGCAGGCTCCAGGCTCTGCACCGTCAGCACAGAACCCAACGGGAGGCTGGAACTCACAAGCCCTGAGATTGTGACCTGAGCTGAAGTCAGAGGCTCAATCGATTGAGCCACCCAGGTGCCCCTACAAGGGTGTCTGTGTGTTTAAGAAGAGTTATAGGATCCTGGAGTTCTGGCTGTTGTGTAGCTAAGGTGGTTTTAGTCTCTAGCAAAGCATTCATGTTAAGGCAGCCATGAGTTTCTTGAGGAATGTCACACTCACTTGTCTCAGGTAATGGGCTGCAAGTTGTAAGGAAATTTAATTTGGGTTACGTTTCTCTCGGCTTTGTTCTCCTCCTTATGTTGAAGCATCTACTTTTCTGTATACGTTCATAGGCATTTGAGTAAAATGTCTGCTAATTTGGTTTGTGGCATCATCTGAGCGAAGTCAGGAAGGCACCTAAATATCTTTTCAGGTAACAAGCTGACTCTGAAATCCTAATCATCATGGATAGTGTGTTGAACCTAGTCCTAATTTCCCCTCTTATACAGAGCACCGAGGAGGGATAAGGCCCAGCCTCGAAGATACCAGCAACTGCCTGGGAGGTTCTTTGCCAGCCTCATCGCACGGCTTGTTGATTGTGAACACTCAGGTTTCAGAGCAGCCCTTAAAAATCACCCTATTCTGATTTTCCTTCTCACTTCGTGGTTTTTACAGAATATATAGATGCAGAAACGGCCCTTGGTTAATTGACAGTGGATATTAATCCTATTAGTTTAAGATTTGTTTACTTAGGGGTCATTTTAGGAACCTTTTCCTTTTATTGAGCATTTTTTGCATAAATTGTTTACAGGTATAATAAAATGTTTTGTTGTGTATTACAGATTATCATGCTTGCAATTATAATTCTTGATTAGGCTAAAAAGTAACTTTTCATAAAAATAAACATTCTTGCATCTAAAAAAAAAAAAATCACCCTATTTAACGGAGTTCTCACCTTATTGTCCATTTCAGGTGCACAGCTTTCTTCCTAGAACTTGCCACAGATTGATTGCAGTTACCTTTTTATTTATCAGTCATATGTTTGTTTATGCCTATACCACTAGAATATGATAAAGTGAGGGTGGGGATTTTGGTAGTCTTGTGAATGTGTCTATCCCAGCTGAATGCCTGGCACAAAATAGCATGTAATAACGATTGGTTGGGTGAATGAACTGAAGAATCAATGACTGAGTACAAGGAAGATCGAGTCAGATTCCCAAGGATTTGGGAGTGCCCGGAAGTAGACGTAGACAGTTGAGTGAGAGGTGTAGGAGGGACTAGTCTCTTTGTGCCCAGTGTCCCCAGAGTGTCCCACCATTTTTCACAGTTTTCTATGCTATTCAAAAGTACTTGTTATAGCTTAGGCCCCCAAAATTGTCAGTTGCTATTAAATCATGAAGCCAGATTTCCGGGGAATGATTACCAAACCCAATATGGTCACTGTTCCTAGTCAAATGCCCTCCTGAGGACAGGGTGAAATCTTTGCCTCATCTTTTACATTTTATAAGAGTATAAGAATATTCTATAAGAATATGCTTTTGTATAAGATAATTTTAATATACACGGAAAGAATATCCTCTTGAAAAGCTCAATCATGCTTGTCATGGCTCACTCATGCTCAATCATGGCATCTCAATCATGCAATATAGCTAATGATCATTTTAAGTAAAATTTTTTTGGAGAATTTAAATCTCATATAAGTCAATTTATTGTGGACAAAATGCCTAACATATGCTGAGACCCATACAGGAAATGTTCAAAAAGAACTTATTACTGTCACTTACTATTGAAATAATTTAATGAAACAAGTATTTAGGAGAATCTGGAATTTAAATCAAAATGAGTATATGTATATATAGAGAGAGAAGTGCTACTTCCGTGCTCAATATGATGACTTAATTCTGATCTGGGAGAGATTCCCTAGGGGAGTGCAATTCTCGGCTTGCATTCAGGTACTCAGATTGGCTGTCCTCTCCCATCTGGAATGGTCTGTTTTGTTCCTAGTATAATAGTCAATGACGCTTATAGACTCCACTTACAGCAAATTTGGTTCCTTTGCTTTCCCTTCTGGATATTTGATTCAACCCGTATTGTTTTGTCTTCTTATGATATCTGGTATCTCATATCATATTTCCCATCTGGTTATTACCTTCTGTCTGTTTGGCTCGTGGGCTGCAACCCATGTTTCTCTTGGCTGGACGTACCAAAACCTGGTATCCTGCCCTAGGACAGTTGGTGAGCTGGTCGATCTGCCTATCGGTAGCCTTAGATTTTAAGACCATGCGGATGGTGGAGAAGCATGGCTTGAATTAAAGCCCCCTTTACAGGGAGGAGAAGTTTGATCTTTGTGGGAAGGTTGAATCTATGGGGTCCTCAGTATTTTGCTTGTTGGTTAATTGTAGTTTTGTATTCTTATTTTGTTACTTATTTTTATTATAATTCAGTCATATTCTAGAACACACTTGCTAATTAATTTCATCTACCACACATCTGCTAACTAATTTCACTTTGCTTAAGAAACTTGTGGCAACAGTGCTTTAGGGAATGTGTACAATTGAGTGTATATGTCTGCACACACCACACATATGCACACACACATATACTGCCCATACTTAGGATAAAAGCCCAAGTGTTTTTATATTGTGATAATTAGAAAAATAAACTATGGTTTTCAAAGAGTTTAATGCTCTTGAATTTCTTAACCATGAAATATTTTCTGATGTTTTTATCCATAGGCTTTTTGAAAATGATATGGTTCTCTTGATAATTCCCTGGCCCACTTGTTTATAAGTTTGACACGAGGTAAATGGATTTCATTATAATCGTAAACAAATTTGAAACTCTGAATGAACAATGGTAAGTTGTAAGAAAGCATCACTGCTCATTTTTCCTTCTCTTCGAGATGGAATTAAATCAATAAATTTTACACTATTGATTTAGGTGGGATGGTATTTTAAATTGATTTAGGTGGGATGGTATTTTAAATCTCCATGTATATATGATGTGTATGATCTTATATATATATTTGCCACCAGGTTACTGAACAACCCAAGTGACAGTTTAATATTTATGCTTGAAAGAGGTATAAATATTGCACTAATTCATAGAGTAAAAGAACTTAACTCTTGTTGCTAAGTCAGTAAAAGAATGAATACTACAAAAACTTCTTTAAATGACTTTAGATATTTAAACCATTGTTAATCAAATCAAACCATTGCTTTTTTTTAAGGTAGATTTAGTTTATCTACGATGTAATAATACTATCAAGTACTTGATCATTTGCATATTGGTTATTGTTTTAACTAACTGATTAGCAATTTCATACATTTACTTCAAGGATAAGTTTGAGTCAACAAAGGATGACCAGATAATATTTGATTTACTGATCATAAGAGTTAGCTCCATATGAAATTTCAGTTTCTTTTCATGTATACCTCTTTTTCATAAATTTTGGGTGACTTCTTCCCTGGCAATCCTTTTCTTCTTTTGTAAATCATTTGAATGTTGGTTTATAAAACTAGATGTAGTTATATCTATAACATGATAGATCAAAGTTGTAAAGAGACACATCTGTCAAAATGCTGATTTAATATTTTAAAGACCCATATGAGTGTTTGCTGAATTCTCTTCACAATTCTAAATTTAGCAAAAACCAGTTTGTATCTGGGCAAAGTCTAAATCTAAATTCACTTTGTTACTTCTGATTTTCTTTATTGGCATGTTTAGGTTCATTGGCTAAAACAAAACTCATGCATTTTTGCACAAGAATGGAAGCTTCTACATGCCTTTGTGAAAGCCAATAGATAAAGATATATATATGGCATGTTGCCACATTTCAAAGGCAATCAGGCATGTCTGAAAATGTCTTTTTAAAGTAGGTGGGAGCAGGGGTGCCTGAATGGCTCAGTCGGTTGAGCATCCGACTTCAGCTCAGGTCATGATCTCATGGTTCGTGGGTTCAAACCCCACGTCTGGCTCTGTGCTAACAGCTAGCTGGGAGCCTGGAGCCTGTTTCAGATTCTGTGCCTCCCTCTCTCTCTGACCCTCCCCTGCTCATGCTCTCTCTCTCTCTCTCTGAAATAAATAAAAAACATTAAAATTTTTTTTAAATAATAAAGTAGGTGGGAGCAGAAAAATATGCTATCAATTACATTGAGTAACACTTTTTATTAATGCCATGAAATGATATAGATGATTATCAGTACTGAAGACATTAAATTTCTATGAAAAACTTTTTATATAGGGGAGCCGAGAGACTTCTTTTATGCTGAAAGACATAAATTAGCCTTGGCATGAATATGGCTTGAAATCAACAACTCCTCCCTGTAGCTCCTTCTGATTTAGGCCTATGTGGTCTGTGAGTATCAACCCAGCACAAGAGAATTGATTCACTGTCATTTTATTTGATCATTTTCATGATAGACATGGACTTAATCATTGCATGAACCTTGTTTAAACTTCTTTCATTTAAATTTTTGAAGTAATTGCCATGACCAGCTTGGCTCTATAGTGCAGAATAAGCTCCTCTGCTCAGAGCTGGGATTTCAAATCTTTTGCTGGTATTTTTAGTCTCATCTCAGCCTTGGTAAAGGTCTTCTCCCTAGCCACAAAGTTTTCAGAGCCTTTTTTCAGTAGTTTAGGTGTTCTCATCCTTATATTGTGTCCCCATTCAGATAAATAAGTGCTTCTTTTGTTTCTGATGTGATGACATCCTCTCATTGTCATTCCCCATTCCAGTTATGAAGTCTTATGCACCCATTCATGAAGCTCTGCTTCACAAAGATCCCATGACCGAAGGCTCTATGCCTGCTTATCAGCTAGAGCTTGTAATGCAGATGGTGCCTAGACTGCTCACTACAGTGCTCTGGTATTCAGAATTCACCCATTACTCTTTTCTAGAAGAGTAATCTCAGAATGTATTGCACTACAACAGGGGACACATGCATGAAAAATTCACATCCACTTTTATGTAACTCAAAGCAGAAGGAGCACACTTCATTCCTGCATGTAGTGTATGCTCTGGAATAGTCACAAAGCCCTTGCTAATGCAAGAGAACTAGGACATGTTGAGAAGCACGTGGATATTGGTGATGAGTACATATCTCTGTCCACATACCCCCAAGACCATGGCTCACGTGGGTGGGTGATCTCATTCTATCATTAGACTTTCAACAGTAGTTGTTTCTACTGGAAAGTGTGGATTTTGCTTTAGGGTCCAGACCATCCCGGATGGCTTGTGCTGTGTTTGCATTAGTTTCTATAAGTACTGATTGTTGCACAAATCATTTACGTTATGGACTTTTATGCTTTGTTTCTGTACTCACTATTTAGATCCTGGTAACCCTAGAAAAAAAATTTTAATAATTGCTTATACTTGCTAAAACTATGGAAAAGCCACTGTTAATGCTTCAATCTTCAAGGTTCTTATTGGTAAGGCAGATGTATCACCTGATCTTGCGGCTTAGCTAAGCAAGTTTTCATTATTACAAGCATCCAGGCTGGCAGTTCTTTATGCCAGGCAGACTTATAGGCTAAATAGTTTCTGACGGAGAATGCCAAGTTTTGAGGTTTGTCAGTCTGGCAGTGATGGATTCAAGAGCAGGGAGACTCATTAAAATGGAGCCTAGGTCCTCAATCAGGTGTCAGTTGTCCAGAATGTGTGGCAAAACCCAAAATGTCTTCTGGGTTGGCTGCATTTCTGATGGATTGGGTTGCCCCAAAGTGGAGCTAAGGTACGTAGTTTTTACATGGCACTGGAAATCATCGATCATTCCAAATAAATGCTGTGTGTAGTAATCAACAACATTTGGGGTAGAATTATTCCCAGGAAAGCTGTGGCCAAACTGTGATCAGTTAGGGACGTAATCTGATAACAATAGCAGTGACCATGAGGTTGAATGTCTATATTGTTATAAGCCACAGGCATTTTGAAATAAATGCCCAATTCATTGCACTTCAGATTGGCTAACAGGCACATGCAGGAATGACATAGCAATATTTATTAGATCTAATTCTTAAATACAGTTTATCCAACAAACAGAAAATAATCACCTAAATTTTCCCACAGACTGTTCAAGTATTATTGTTATGGCAGCTGTTCTGGGAACATCTGTGTATCATCCATCTGTTGGTTATCTAAATCTAATTTCACTTTGTCTTGTATTATTTTATCATTGCTTTAGTGTCTGAAGTTATACCTATAATATTTGGCTTAAAGAACTGTCTCTTACTTTAGAATTGTTAATAAAAGAAGGGCAATATTTTCACACCCTTTGATATGCAATTTATATTCTCCTATTTCTGTTTATCGCTATTGTTTATTTCTTGTTACTGATGCCAACAGGAATGATTACTAGGAAGTACATATAGCTTTATCCCACAAATTCCAAAATTGGTGACTTTCAGAAAATATAAAGCATAATGCTTCCAATGTTTATTGGAGATATTATTTCTAAATGGCAAAATAAAAAAAAGACACAAAATAGTAGTAGCAGTAGGAGAGCAAATGAAAGACTTACTATTGAAATTTAGGAGGACCTTATGTTTTTGTTAAATCCGAGGGTGACTAAATTTATTTGTTTTTGTAGGCTCTTAGAGAAGGACATATTCAGTTAACCAAAATCTAAAAATAACATTTGTCCTGCACCCCTCATTTTCTAATATACAAGCCAGTAAACTTAAAAAATATAAAATTTATTAAATGGAAATTTATAAATTCACTGCCTCCTTTCATATCACACTGATTCAACATGAGAAAAAGAAAACAATAAGCTCAGGTAAGAAATATTACTCAAAACTTTATTTTACATGAAAAACAGCAGCAAAACAAATTAAGAGCAAAGGAATTAATTTAGGATGTTCACTGGTATATATGGAATATCCTTGTTTTCATGGTCTAGTATATCTGCTAGGTCCTTGAAATTTAGAGCTTAAATGGAATTTAATATAATTTTAGTGCCTAAATATTCTGTGTAGGTGTTTCTTTTAGACGTGAGGGGAGATTACTATTATTATTGAATTAGTTATCCATAAAACAATATCAGTTAAGATACAGCATGCAATTATTTATTTCACATAAGTTTTCATCAGTTCTTCATGAATCTCTCTGTGTGCTATTCAAAGGCTTTTTATTCTTGTCCTTGAGTGAGAAAACACAAAGATGGGGAAGAGGATATTAGTTCTCTGTTTCAAAAAAGTGTGTGAGATGTGTAGTACCATTTGTGAGAGAATGACCTTTTAATGAAATGGCTGTGGTCTGTTGTTATTGAGTTTAATGTTTACCATTCCGGGGCAAAAGATTGGTGCACATATTTTCCCTCTTTGGAAGTGCATTAGTTCCTATGGCAACAATTTCATTGGCAGAAACGGTTTTCAAAAACTCACACATATAATATGAACTTAATTTAAGCATTGGATTGGAATTCATACCTTTGTAGTTAGAAATAAAGATGATCATATCGAAATGGTTCTTTATCTGGAGCTAGGGCATGGCCAGTGTGATCACATGTATTTATAAATCCATGCATCCCAAACAAGGCCCTAATTGGGACCTACACAAGGGTGTCCATTCAAATTTTTTTCTAACCTGACCAACTTTAATATTTTATTCTGATCAAGAATATGACCAATTTTAATTCTTTTAACATTTTTTTCTTAGAGAACCTGTATGGAATTATAATTCTGTCATTGGCACACTTTTCTTAGCTAGTAGAATTGTATCCAGTGTATTCTCCATGGCTGGATGAGACATTTTGTATTGCCAGGAATGGCTGGCCATTCATTAGAGCACTACACAGTCATGACTCCCAGATTAAGCTCATGATATCCATCATGAAGTGGGTACGAAAAAGAACAAGGAAGACTTACAGTGGGATTCTTTCATAGATTCAGTTTGTAACTGAAATAAACCAGAAACATTCCAGGCATCAGGAGGTCTCAGTAAGCTGTTATGATTTCCTGGAAGCTTCAGTGGGAACTTCTCTTCTTTCTCCTCCCTCCCAAGTGGCAACTGGAGGGTAAAATGTTGATAACAGCTAAGTGTGACGATGTAGGTTAGCGTAAGAGTCAGATGAACCAGAACCCCAGGACTGCCTACAATTACCTGCTCGGTTATAGAAAATGCTTGATACCAGTTGTGCCCCATCCATGGAAGAGCAGCAGAGAAGATGTTTTTCCAAAGGGGAGCTCGCACCCTAGAGAGAGAGTTAGAAGCTAAGCTAAGCTCTCCCAGTTTTTTCTTCCCAAATCAGCAATCAAGAAAGTCACACCACTTCTGTGGGGCAGAGTGGAGGGTTCACTTGAAGGGCAGTATCCAGAGTTGGGCAGAAGTGGTCTCCTTAGCTACAGCTGCCTGCATAGAAAGGGCAGCTTTCTTGGTCTTTGAGATTGCTCATAACTCTGAGCTTTCTTTGGATTTCTCTCTTCCACCAACATAAGGGACTTTGACAGCTTCCTTTAGCACTGAACTTTTTGATTCTTATCTGTCATCTTTCCATCTCCATCTGCCATCCCTGTGGACTTAACCATTCCCTTCCCTTACTACTTATTGTCTTTTTGTATGACCAGCAGTCAGCCTTAAAGATTGCTGTCTCTTCCTGCTGAACTCTCTCCCCACCCTGACCTACATCAACAACCACTCTGCCAAGAGCTTGCCCAGGGTACTATCTGCTTTCTCTGCTCTTCTTGAATTGGCAAGCACTTCTGGAGGAAGTCACAACCCCATGCCAATTAGTTGATCTGGAAGAAAAATGACATTAATAATGGAGTGAGTGGTGAGGAAGAGGTTAGTTTCAATTAAACCTTCCATTTGGATCAGCAGTTCTTTATTAATGTCTAATTGATTCTCTTTTAAAAATTCCATCCCACATAGTGATGACCTCAAAACTTTTTACTCTTTTCAAGAAACCGGCCCCTACCCTCTGTCTCCTTAAAATGAGCTCACTTTTTCTACTTTATTACAAGCTTAAAACCCTCTAATTTGGTGTCTCCCAATGTTCCTCTTCTGCTCTTGAAGCTTTCTGCCATGTTACCTTTCCTTTCGTTTAAGAGAGTTGTAGGAGAAGTGCTCATCTGTCATTTTCCTGTGCCTGTCTTGTCTTCTGCATGTCTTTGGGGACTCTGATTCCCTTGTGACTCTCTTATCTTATGCTTTTCTGAGTCACTTTCTGTTCACTGGCTCTTCCTCCTCTTCCTACAAACATGTCCAAATGCATCTATGTTAAGTTCCCAAGGCATGCCTGCATGGCTCAGTGGGTTGAGGTCTGACTTTTGATTTCAGCTCAGGTCATGATCCCAAGGTCATGGAACTGAGCCCCCTGTCAGGCTCCACGCTGAAGTGTGGAGCCTTCTTAGGATTTTCCCCTCTCTTCCCTGCTCATGCTCTCTGTCTTTCTGAAAAAATAAA
The DNA here is from genome assembly GCF_008692635.1 of Crocuta crocuta. NCBI lineage: Eukaryota > Metazoa > Chordata > Mammalia > Carnivora > Hyaenidae > Crocuta > Crocuta crocuta. The sequence goes on from NW_027551559.1 coordinate 1,003,173, forward strand.
AACTAAAAAAATAAAAATAAAAGTGCTCCCTAGGCCCTTCTGTCTTCTCAAGAGATTTCTTCTTGTTCACAAATTCCCCCAAATTATTCTCTGCTTGTTGCCTCTACTTCTTAACTGGTTGTTCACTCTCCAATGCCTGACATGTGGGTTTAGTTCCAGCAACTCCAGGAAACATCTCTGCTGACAGGTGTCTTCCTGACGCCATATTTAGTACTTTCTTTCTTATCCTGTCTTCAGCTTTTGATGCTCATCAAAGGCTTGCCTTTTCCTGGGTTTCCAACTTTCCTGAACGTTCTTATCATCTGTATGGGGAAAATTTTCCTCTTTTTCTCTGTCATTTTCTACGGCTACGTACTTTTTTTTTCTTTCATAGTTTATTATCAAGTTGGTTTCCATATAACACCCAGTGCTCATCCCCACAAGTGCCCTCCTCTATGCCCATCACCCCCCTTCCCCTCCCCTCACCCCCATCAGCCCTCAGTTTGTTCTCGGTATTCAAGAGTCTCTCATGGTCTGCCTCTCTTCCTCTCCCCAACTATTTTTCCCCTTCTCCTCCCCCATGGTCCTCAGTTAAGTTTCTCCTAATCCACCTATAAGTGAAAACATATGGTAACTGTCCTCTGCCTGACTTATTTCGCTCAGCATAACACCCTCAAGGTCCATCCATGTGGCTACATGTGGCCAGATTTCATTCTTTCTCATTGCCATGTAGTATTCCATTGTATAGATAAACCACATCTTCCTGATCCGTTCGTCAATTGATGGTCACTTAGGCTCTTTCCATGATTTGGCTATTGTGGAGAGTGCTGCTATGAACATTGGGGTACATGTGTCCCTGTGCATCAGCACTCCTGTATCGCTTGGGTAAATTCCTAGCAGTGCTATTGCTGGGTCCTAGGGGAGTTCTAGTGTTAATTTTTTGAGGAACCTCCACACTATTTTCCAGAGGGGCTGCATATACTGCTACATACTTTTAATGTTAATCTTATGACTTCTGTGGGTTCAGTGATTACCTGTCTGCAGATGATACTGGGCCTCAGTTCTGAATTTTGAGGTCCATTTTGCAATTCCCTGCTGCTCATCTCTGCCTCATATGGGAATGTTGCCTAAAGGGCCCTGTGCTTGATCACCCCATTTCCCTTCAAAAGCATTCCTTCTTAATTACGACTTCCATCATTGGCCAGACTTCCGTTCTGGCTTTCAAGCCCCTTTTTCTGTTCTCCTTCTTTTGGTTCCTATTGCTCTACCTCTGCCAGGTATCTTGAGATAATCTTCCCATTTTTATTCCCAGGACAACTGCCCTACTTCATATTTCACTTGTCTCTAGTGTAGATTACTCAATCACTACTTATTAAGTTTCCCTCCTTCAGTGCCTTCACACTTCAGTCTCACCCACGCACACCAGATGAACCCCCTTAAGCAAGACTGTTCATGCTGTGACTTGATGTACAAACAGAAGTTTCAGCAGCAAGGACTTTTAGGCCATGAGCAGCTTTTCAAGGGAAATATCAGAGAATCAGCTTCGTGGCTCTGAAATCCTCCACCCATAAGGGAGATTTTGATGAGTTCAGAGATGGAGTTGGGGAGCCGATTCTGAGGACGGGAGCTGTGCCAGGAGCCCCACTTTCCTGCCGTAGGTAGGGATGGAGACATCTTCAAGACTGAAGAATGAAGCTTCTGTGGGGCCCCTCAGAGGCCTCACGTCTGTTGCGGTTGGAGAACACAGCAGGATGGTGCTTGACCCCTGTGCAAGGAAGCTAAAGCCACCTGTCACCTCACAATAGAGGGCTGAGTGTGCATGGCACTGCCCCTCTGAGCAGGAGCATTAGCCTAGTGTGGTTCTAAAATGGGTCTGCCCTAGGGAGCAGATGTTAGGTTCTGGGTGGGGGTCAAGTAAAATGGTGTAAGGTGTATTGCCAAGGATAGAGCTGACTGGAGAGAGAGAGGCTAAGAAAAGGTGAAGTCCAGCTCCTGACATAGGCAAAGGGGCCCATGGGAGACTGGAGAGAGTGCTCTGAGAAGAAATCAACTTTAAGTAGCTGTTAGGCCCAGAAGTGACTGGACTACCTCACAACAGTGCTAGACAAGCATGGATTCTTCCAGTTACCAAGCCTTTCCTCACACCCCAAACCCCCTCAACCCTGGTAGGAATAGAGACATCAGCTATTGGTGGGGACCGCGGTCCATAGGATAGAGAGAAAAATCAGGTGCATGCTGGCCCCCCGCACCAGGCAGCCCACCAGGGGAGAAGAGCGACACATTACTTCTGGATGAAGTCTGAAGGGTTGATCAATATATTATGGTTGGATTAGTTTTGCATCACTAAATTAAGATTGTGTCTGGACAAAGTAGGTCTTTTTATTACCCAAGAGTTGGCCAAAAATGTATGAGACTTGGCAAAGTTTTCTTTCTATAGCAGAAGCACAGCCCTGCTGAGGAGGTATAAAGACACAGTAAGAGACCCCCCACACTGACCACCAAGAAAGGGAAAAAAAGTTGCTTTTATAGTGACACACTGCGAGTCTTCCTTGTGTAGTGAACTAGCTAAGATCACCTGTTTTCTCAGTGCCTGCTGCAATAGAACAGAGCTTGCATGGTGGTTTCCAGAGCACTCTCTTTCTTCAGCTTTATCTTTTATGTAGTTCACGCTTTTTCAGCAAACATTTGAATGCCACTTTTGCTACTCACTATGAAGTTCTGAATAGGTTACATAATCTGCTGAGGCTTTATTTTCTTATCAGGAAAGTTGTCAGTACTATGTACTCTATAGGTTTATTGTCAAATTTAAATGAAAAATGTATCTAACACAATTATGGTAGTTATTTATTGTGCTGTAACACATTAGGTCAAAATTTAGCACCTTGAAACAATGCATATATATTTTTTTTAATCTCACGGTTTTTATGAGTCATAAATTCAACCACAGCTCAGCTGGGAACTCAGATCTTCTGATGAGTCTGCCTCAAAGGGTCAACCAGGGCTGTGGTCTTCTCAAGGTTGGGCTGGACAAGGATACATGTCCAGGCTCCCTCCTGTGGCTCAGGTTCTTGCTAGATGTTGGCTGGAGCCATCAGTTCCTTGTCATGAGGCCCTTCCTTAGGACAGCTCCCAGTGTGTCAGCTAGCTTCTTCCAGAGTGACCGAAGGAGACAGGGAGAAAGATGGAAGGCACAGTATTCTTGTAACCTAAATGTGGAAGAGACATCTCATGTTTGTTGTGTTTTATCCAATAGAAGTGATTATGTCCTGCCAATGAACATGAAGAAAGGTTGCACAGGCATAAATATCAGGAGGTAGGGATCATCATGGGCCATGCTGGAGATTGCCTGTCACACACAGGGTCTAGGATAGGTCCTCTTTTCTCCTTTACATACCTTGTGTCAATACCAGCTTCCTACATACCTTTCTCTTGTCCTTCCATTTGAAAGCATCTGTGCTTCCTCTGAGTTCATATAGCACATTGTTGCCTTACATATGTTTTTCTCATCACTTTCCTTTTTCTTTTTTCTTTATTAATTACATAATGGCATTCTGCTATGTACAAAGATACACAGATGGATGAGGTATTTTTCCTTCCCCAAGAAGGACTTCTTTACGTTGCTTAGTTAACATCAAGGGAATGGGCCACATTGTGTACAGTACACATTTAGTTGGATGACAGAGGTGGTCCCTTCTCAAGGAGCTCAATGTTTAGTAAAGAATGGTAGATTTGAAAACTAATAGCCGTAATAGCACAGTGCAAGAAAGAGAAAACTAACTGTATACGGTGAAGCTGAGAATGACTTCATGACAGAAAGGACGTGTGAGTCAGGATGGTAAAATAAATGAGAAGGAAGCAGTCAGAGAAGGAAGCAAAAAATATTCTAGACCTCAGACTCTCTGCTATCTGCATTCCCTCTCTCACTCTCCCTGTTTATGATTCTAGTTGGCAAACTGCAGCCCACTGGCCAAATCTGACTTGATGTACTTGATACCTGTATATAAATAAAGTTTTATTGGAACACACCACACTCATTCATTCATTCATTTATGTATTTTCTATAGCTGCTTTCATGCTACAACAACAGAGTTGAGTAAGTGTGACAGATTCTTTAAAGCTCACAAAGTCTGAAATATTTGCTCTCTGCCCCTTTACAGGAATTTGCTGATTTTTCTGATACATGCACAGTTTAAAGGAGATGCTCAGATGTTTGTTAAATGAAATGGCTGAATAATCACCATAGGCTATAATTGCTCTGTACATGGCTGCATAAGGAATCAATCTGCATTCAGCCAGTAGCTTAGATGATTCTTTATCAGTGATTCTTGACAAATGTTTTAACTGACGACACATAGCTGTCCATAGTAATGAGAAAGACGTTTGAAGCAAAAAAATAAACAGCAACTGTGCTATTCTCTAGATCTGAGAGAAAATGAAGTCATTTTTCTAGTTTAGAATACGTTATTTAAATGTTTTAATGAATTCTTTCAAAGAATAGGCCAACCAAATCAAGGAAGGCACATGATATATGTAACAATAGAACTCTTGCAAATAAAAGGGTAAACCCAAAAATAATTTAAAGAGAATGCCCAGGAGAATTTTACAGAATGTACTCTCCATTGAGGCTGAGGAATAGCTCTTATATAACTTACTATGATAAAAGATCCTCAAGGCATCAACCACAAACTCAGCATCAAGTGACTTCAACAATTTTTGCCACCCTACATGTATTATTATTCATAAACATGAAGTAATAGCACAGATATATCAACTTTGATGAGATACAAGAAATTGTAGGTATTAACATAAACTAGATAATAGAAATCTGTTGGAACATTTCTTTTTAAAGCCTATCTTTTAGATACGTAGTAAATAAACTGTCGTATCATAAATATTTCCATTGTATCAAAACTCACTGGTGATTAACACTTCAGCGTTTTGTCCAGTCCCTTAAAATGAAACACAGGTGTAGAAAATGAACTGAAATGTTGGAGAAAAACCAAACTGCTGTATCTTATGTGGACTTGAATCATATTTCTGTACATTCCATTTTAATTTGTAGTGTTCAAAGGCCAGAAATTCTTAACCTGCTAATGCTCCAACTGGTTGAGAATGCAAATAGTGTCACAAATACTCCATAAGTTCTCGTTTAATGATGTTTCTGTCTGATTTTTTGCCTACAAAAGCATGTTCACCTTCTTGAGTTCTATAGCACTGCAATGGTAGTACCTCTAAAACTGGTTCTTAGAAACCTCACCTTTGGGGCACCTGGCTGGCTCAGTTGGTGGAGCATGTAGCTCTTGATCTTGGGATCATGAGTTCAAGCCCCAAATTAGGTATAGAGATTACTTAAATAAACATAAAAATAGAAACCCCACCTTTATCTCAACCATGGGTATCAAAGGTGAAAATAGATTCTACTGTAGAGATGAGGGAGAGAGGAGAAGTGGTAAATAAAATGCCTGGATTTTAACCAGTTGAGAAAGATTAGGATAAAATGGAAAATAAGAAATATTTTTTAATCAATTTTAATGTTAATATTTAAAAGAATAAACTTTGTTTTAAACTGTTTTCATTTAAACTAGTTTCTCTTAGTCCACTTTTTAATTGGATTATTTGTGGGTTGTTGTTATTGAGTTGTATGAGTTCTTCATATATTTTGGATATTTAACCTCTTATCTGATACATGGTTGGCTAATATTTTCTCCCATTCTGTAGGTGGAATTTCCACTATTTTACTCTTTCTTTTGCTGTGCAAAATCAGTTTTTATTTATTTTGTTGCTTGAATTTTTCACGCTTTGGCCACTGAGAGTTTTTATGTTGGCTCCTATGCCCCTTTGCATACCCATAATTGTATGTGTGTATTTTGTTTGTTTGTTTCCTCCTCTTCTTGTTTTTGTCTCCTCTCCATTGTCCTTCTCCTCCTTCTTCTTCTAGCACTGCCCCTACTTTCTGGAACCAGAAGACACTTTAGTCACACCCTGTGTATTTCTATTCTAGCACTAGCATCAGTCATTTTTCTCAAAAAAAAAAAAAATCTGGTTCTTTTTATTGGAAAATGGTATTAGAAACCAAGATGTGAGCATTAGGTGTGCCCATTGTCACTGGGATATCATTACTTCTAGGCCTGCTCTGCTGAACAGAAGAAGGAATATATGTGTATATACTAACTGGTATATGTATGCATCTCTAGAAATACTTTTATGTGTAACAATCTGTGTTTCTATTAAGCTAAACATGAGTTTATACTAATGCTTCCGATTCTAATTCATTACCACATGCATCACTCTAACCTCTTGTCTTTGTCTATCTGTAAACTCTACTCCAACAGTGAGAAAGCTGACTTCCATCATCTGCCATTTATTCATTTAATTTTCCAATTACAGCATACATGTATAAAAATCTCACACTTTAGAATCTGTATCTGCCAAGGGAGACAAACTATCAACTAGAGTGTAGTGTTTATGTATAGTTTCTTTTGTGTTTAGTTTTATAGGCTCAATACTTTTCCTATATTGTTTCTTCAATTGTCACATTGGTCAGTGCTTTTGTCCCCAACGTAATCAGTAAGGTTGTTTTATACATTTGTAATATAGTTGGACTGTCTTGTCACATTTCGCATTCCATCCTGGGATCCCCAATCTCCTAACTGATGTTTGGAAAATTTGCATATGATTAAGATTTACTCTTCGTGCTGTGAAGGTCTACAGGTTTTGACAAATGCATAGTACCATGGATATGCCATTATGATATTATACACACCAGTTTCCCCACTCTAAAAAATCTCCTATGCTTCATCCACTTAACCCTCTCTACATTCCTTTAAATCCATGAAAATCACTCATCTTTTTACCATCTCTATAATTTTGCCTTTTCCACAATGCCATCTAATCAGAATCATGTAATAGTATGTAGACTTTTCAGACTGAATTATTTCACTTAGCAATATGCACTTAAGATTCATCCATGTCTTTTCATGGCCTCATAGATCATTGCTTTTATCACTGTAAAATATTCCATTGTACTCATGTACCAGAGTCTGCTTATCAATGTACCTATTGAAGAGCACCTTGTTTTATTTTGGTTTTAGGTGATTATGAATAAAGCTGCTATAAACATTCACCTTCAGGTTTTTGTGTGAACATAAGTTTTGAATTCATTTGAGTAAATATCTAGGAGTTTACTTGCTGGATCATATGGTAAAACTATGTTTGGCTTTGTAAGAAGCTAACACCAAATGACCTTCCATCCTTGGGGAACAGAACAAAACAAAACGAAACTCTTCTCCACTTACAGTTTCCTATTTATAGTCATGAATAAAAATAGCAATACAATTAGTGTCTTTTTCAGGTGACTGGGATGGACAGGAACTCAACAAATACTAAATATTTTCAAAGTGAGAGAAGAAGTTCATATTGTTGGTAAAGAGCTAACAGCCAAAGGACTTAAGGAAACAGATTATAGGGGCTAGTTACACCTGAAAATTATTTGGTTCACTTCTAACTCTTTGCTATCTGTATGTGTTGTGTAATTTATATAATGACAACTTATTCAGACAAATCCTGTTCTTCCCCCTACTATTCTATTCAAACCAAGTGGAAGGTTAAACATATATAGGTCAGTATCCTGGGTAATAAGATAAAGTACAGTAAAACCTTGGATTGTGAGTAACGTATTTTGAGAGTGTTCTATGAGACAAGCAAACATTTCTAATAAACTTTAACTTGATAAACGAGTGATGTCTTGCAATTTGAGTAGTACATGACACTGAATGCTACATGATCACAACTGAGCCAATGGTTCTTAAGATTCACTTTGATATATGAGTGTGCTGGATTACAAGCATGTTTCCAGAATGAAGCATGCTTGCTATCCAAGGTTTTCCTGTATTGTTTTATTGCCAAGAAGCTGGATCCACAGTACTACACACACAACACACACACACATATATCATTAGACAGACTTACCATTGGCTAATTTGATGAATGGAGCAAATGAGGACTAGACTGCTTCATCTGCTATTTTCTATGGAAGTAGACATTAGGAAACATAAGGAAATAGCTGACAACCATATATCAAGGCTCTATAATCATAGTTAAGAGACAAGAATTCCAGGTGTTTTTATGCCATGGCGATGAGTAATTCCAAGCAGATTAACAAAAAAAAAAAATGTGGATTTACCCACGAGTGTATCATTTCCTCTTTTGTGGACTCCAGAGTCTTGCTCCGTAATGGTTTGGCACTAGAACAATCTATACAGCAGTATCCCTCACTGTTCGACACATTGCCTTTTTCAATGTACATGAAACATATTATTTCTTCTGGGGTATCACAAAGACCATCTGCACAGCTTCCTTACACACTTTTGGCACGTTCTCTTCTTAGTGAACTCCTGGATCAGCAACTTTTTCTTACTCAGAACCCTCTAGATTAAGGCTCCTGTTATTTGACTGAGCTTCAAGTATAGTCCTGTGAATTATGGCCATATTCTACTTTATGAGTGAAAGGGCTTCAGAGTTTCCCGTGAAAGACAGCATACAAGAGAGGGGTGGTGACTGGACTTGTACTATCTGTTCAGTCATGGGACTCACACGGATACAGATAGGGTTCCCATTGCATCTCCTGATGCATGTGTGCTTTAAGAAGTGAGCAGTGACTGTCACATGGCAAAATGAGACCTAAAGCTGGCTGAAGAGTGAACATTTGGGTCAATGGGGCATAGAGCATGGAAATGAAGGCATGCTTTTGTTAATACATGCATTCCTGAGTGGCTAGGTAGGTACTTTCCACAGTTTCTTTGGTTGTTTTCCCTAGAACTATTTTGCTGGGAAGCACTTAGAATTTTGTTGTAACACGTAACATTTTTGTTACAAGCCAAGAAATAACATTAATATAACTAAATCCTTTTTAAAGATTTAGTGTTTCTGTTTCTTTTTATTATTATTATTATTATTATTATTATTATTTGAGAGAGAGAGAGACAGGCAGACAGAGTACGAGTGGGCGAGGGACAGAGAGGGAGACAAAGAATTTGAAGCAGGCTCTAGGCTCTGAGCTGTGAGCCCAGAGCCTGATGCTGTGTTCGAAACCACTAACCGCGAGATGATGACCTGAGCTGAAGAAGGACCCTTACCCGACTGAGCTACCCAGGTTCCCCTAGTATTTCTGTTTCTTAGTTGACCAAGAACTACGTGTCATTGTATAAAATACATTCAGAGATCAAACTGGTTTGTTTGAAAGGTAGAAAGTAAAGTGAACTTTTGCCAAATTCAATTCGAATGTAAAAAATTTCATTGTGAGTCACTAGGCAACACATAGAGATTAGTTGGCATTTGGGGTCAAAAACTTATGAGAACTTCTAAGTTGATGGTTAAAGAAATATAGAACTGTCATATGTTTATTAGCTTCCTTGACTGGATCAGACACAGAGTGGGGCGTTATCATTCAGAAATGAATAAATGAAAGTCATTGTGCATGGGGGCACTCCTAGAGTTGTGTAGGGAACAGAGTGGCTGTTAAGTGCTAGAGTGAAGGGTGCAGGGTGATAGGCCAGTTAAGAGGAGCAGGCCAGAACTGACTTAGGGCCAGGACACAGTTCTAAAATCAACTCATGCTGAAGCTGGTTCTTCAGGAATATCTGGGTGTGGGAAGCAACATCATGCCCGTCAGAAATGTCTGCATCCTGGTCCCTGTTAATGTCAACTTATACGGCAAAATGGGTTTTGTGCAAATGATTAAGTTAAGGATATGGAGACAGGGATCATCCTGGGTTATCTGGTTGGGTCCAACATTACCACAAGAGTATTTGGTAGTTCACGGGGAGGAGAGTCATACAAGGTGACAGGTGGTAGAAGCAGAGGTCTAAGTGACACCCTCGCAGCCTTTAAAATTGAAAGGAGGCCACAAGTCAAGGAATGTGGGCACCTAGAAGCTGGAAAAGGCAAGAAACAGATTTCCCCTTTGAGCTTCCAGAAAGAATGCAGTTCTGCTGATTTTTGCCCCATAAGACCCACTTTAAGCTTTTGACCTCCTGAACTTTAAGATAATACAGTTGCTTCGTTCAAAGCCATTGAGTTTGTGGTATTCCTTACAGGAGCAATAGAAAACGAATACAGGGTGTGGGGCTCCGGATCCGGTGGGGGCCCCTGAAGGCGGTNCTCACAATAAACTATTTAAAAAAATTGAAGCTGAACAAAGGAAAGAAATTTAGGGAATACACTGCCTCAGAATAGCAGGCAGGACAGCTAAGGACAGACTGCGCCAGAGGCCGGGGAGGTGGGGGCCACAGTCACAGGGGGCAGGGAGAAGCTATGGGGACCAATGGAATCTTTCCTTTTTTAGTAACTGTGCCTGGTTGTAGGGAGCCCATTGATCAGCTAAGGCCAAGGGCTATTTCGAGGTGGGGGGCTTAGTGAGCCTGTTTGCATGCAGCCCTGTGGTGGCCGTGGGCCCTCCTCAGATTTCCACCGCTCAAGCCTGTTGCCTAAAAGCAGACTTCGCAGTGGACATGGGACTGTCCCATCCGGTGGTGGGAAGTGATAGTCGGGGAGGGGGTATGAAGGGAAGTGCAGGGAGAAAACAGAAACGGGGGTGCACAGTCGCGTCTGTAACCGAGTGTGACCGGTGGTGGAACGTACTCAAAGGCAGGGCGGAGAGGCTGGGTGAGGCCTCACCCTGCCGGAAAGTGCGGGGCAGCTGGCACTTGGCTGGGAGGCGGTGGGAGGCACCCAGTGGTGAAGTAGCTGAACGTATGCACATTTTAGAGACAGCACGGGCGGCTCAGTGAAAACTGTAGCTGGATGACCAGTGGCAGGAAGAACCGGTTGAGGGGATCTGTGAAGGCCCAGGTGTGAGGACACAGCGGTGGGAACGCAGGGAGAGGATGGTGTTGAATGATACGCAGAAAGAGAAGTGACGGTGTTGGTGAACCTTTGCAAGCATTGCAGGGGAGGGAGATTTCGGTGTGTCGCCTGAGGTCAGGTGTTGGAACCGGGCGAGTGAGTGCCGTTAGCTACAGGAGGGGCGGCCGGCGTTTGTTGACGCCTGGCATCCACTTGCTTGACTCCAGCAGCCGCTCTGACTTTCATCTGAGGTTCAGTTCCTCCTTCCTCTGCTCTCAGTCCTGCGGGAGGTGCCCTGGGAACCTGTGAGGAGTGAGACCCCGCCCACTACACCTCTGGCCAAAGGTGATTGGTTCAGTGAGCAGCAGGTGACCTAAGTCAGTCCACCTGCGTGCCCGGAGGACTCCGTGGAAGATTCTGGGACACTAACGAGAGCAGCCCCTGCCTCGTCTGTTTATTCTTTTCTGCCTGTTAAGGACCTAGAAGGCTGTGCTTTGGGAAGCATATAGTTTGGGGAGATGGGGCGATCGACCTGAAGATGCAATTTTTAAAAAGTAAAGAAAAAGGAACTAGTACAGCAGAGATGGAGCAATGAACAGTCAGACTTTGTATCACTGCTGGGGCTTCCGTAGGCAGCCCGTCCTATCCTGCAACCAATACGTTATTTTTAGTTTTATTTTTATGTAAGACACATTTAACTTTGGTTTTCTCTTACTTGAACCAAACTAATCTTAAGAGAGTACAGAAGAAATGGAAGGCTTGGATGCTCAAGTTTAAAGACATTCGGTGGGAGTTATACAGTAAGGAAATGAAAAAAATGGATTTAATGATCGGAAAGTTATGTAAATGGCAGATGTTTATTCGGGACTTACCAGCTTACAGATGGGATAAAGCCAGGCATATTGATCGCATGAACCAGAGGGTATGTTGACTGAAACTAAAAGGGATTTAAGGGCAGAAGTTGAAGAATACAAAAGTTTACCAGGTAGGCACAGTACAAAAACACAGCTAAAGAGAGAGAAATCTAAGTTTGTACGTTTTGAAAAATGTAGAGATTAAAACAAGGAGAAAAGACTTAAAAGAGGACTTATCAGCGTATGAATTTGTGTTTTGTGTCTTTGGATATTAGGGATATGAATAGGTTCCTTCTCTTTCTATGTCCTACTTTTCCCCTTAATTTTCTATGAGGATTGCTTTTGAAATAAAAAATATACATTTTATGTAAAAATAAATGAACATGAAAATATACTTTTTATGGGTTTTTCTTCCCTAGAAAAGAATGACTGATCAAGGCTTTCCAAAGTCACTCGGTAAAAAGGGGTACAGATAAACACAAAAAACCTGAAAATAGGACATGTTCTAAAAAACTTTTAGGCTCTAAGTCCAGACAAACAATGAGTTAAATAAAATAGAAGTTTCTCTCTTTTAAGAAGCTTATTGTTCAAACTGACTCATACTTAGTCTACTGCTTTGGTGCTGTGACTGTATTATCCTTTTTAAATTTAATTTAATTTTTTATATTTTTTTAGCAGCAGAATTAAGAAAGTAAGTGAAACATTATTCATGATTCTAACATATAAATATGGTAGGTTCACTGAGCGAGTTTTTCAGGCAATGCAAATAGTCGTTTGATTTTTAAAAAATGCTTTATTCTTTAAGGAATGTATAAGCTCTTCGGTAGAGTATCAGTTTGAAAACCACTGATCTCAGGCTCCCAATGACTATTCATTTTGTCTAATCCATCGTAGTTTATAACTATATATGGTACAGTGTGTGGCAAAAGGAATTCTATGAAAATTCAAAAGTGCAATAGAGAATAAAGAAGCAATGGTGTACAGAGATCAAAAGTAAGCTTTGTCTAGGAGAAGACTTCAGAATAAATTGTTTCCTTGAAAATGATAGAACTTGATTTAAATGTACCTCAGGAGGTCAAATCATCCAAGCTTCTGCCTCTACTCCGGTGGATGTGCTGTCATTTTTGGCAACTTTACACAAGACGCCTAAGCTCCTTTCCTTAAAGACATGGACAGTAACTAGTATGTGGAAGCCTCCTGGCGAGCCCCAGAGCTGCTCAGTAATGAGGTTTTTGTAGCCTTGCAGTGACTGAACTAACTGGAACAGAACTCAAGTTGAAGTTTCTACTGTCTTTCCCGTAGCAGAGGATTCATGATGAACTCTACAGGGTCTTTCTCATAGGTGGGGTTTGATCCATCCGAGCAGAGTTAGAGTAGCAAACTGATCTCCCAGTAAGCTTTCATTTTCAAACATCTTGGTTTTGGGATTGCCAATGAAGATTTTAGCCCAGAAAGCTCAGAGTGAAAGGTCAAAATGACAGGCATGTGGGGCTGGGTTCTAGGATCTCTGGGAGGGAATGCTTGGCTTCCACTGCCCTGACTGCACCTGCCAGGCTCTGTGCGCTTCCTTCTCCCATGGCAGGTCCCAAGCCCAGGCCTTAATGTCCCCCCCCGGGGCTGTACGCAGCTTATCTGGGCCATCATTGCATCCCAACTGCTGCAGGGAGGAGAAAGATACTCCATTTACACCTTAGTGAAAGGTGGGGTGTGCTGTTACTTACTGAAAGGAGTTTCTTGACCAGGAAAGACTCCACGAGAGGAGGTGATCAAGATGTCCTTGGATCCTGCAGAACTCACCTGTGATGCTACAGGTCTCTTGAGGGACAATGTCCTCACCAACATGTACAAGGCCCAAACTCCCATTGTTGATGTTGCAGCCTGAATACTTCTTAACTAAGATGCAGTGCAGCCCCTTCCTGGACTTGGAGGCTGCAGAATAGCCCAATTTGACATAAAGGATAAAAGCTGATAACCCATGGTGAGGGACAGGATCCTCGGGAGGTAGGATGGGACACATTTGGGTGCTGAGTCTTTTCCTGCAAAAGCAGCTGTCTGAAGCCTAGAACTCCCCCAAACCTGAGTTAACAGATGACCTGGGAAAGGAAAATGAAGTGATCATGAAACCCTTTTACAAGCCAACTGTTCAACCCCTTAATTTTAATTAGTTAACTCGTTTTAACCTACTCTGTTGGCAATAAAGCAAATGCTTACAAATGTCTGGAATACTAAGATTTTGAAATGTATTTCCAATTTTAGTTTTACATCTTCATAATTTTTTTGTCCCACACTGTCTCCTCCAATTCTAATAATCTATCCCAAATAATGTTTGGACTCTGGTCTGTTTTCATAGCAGGAGACTGATTATTTCCATAGCTAAGGCAATAGGACATAAGACATGAATAATGTGGGGGTCATACAATAAATAATTATTAATAACTTTTTTTTACTTATTTAATCCAAATCCCATAATATCAAAGAGTGGGTCCAATTTCTGATGGTTCTGTTAAGGGGATTTAGACACTGAGTAACAGAAAACCAAACTGACATTGAGCCAAAGTTAATAAATCATATGCAGGAAGAGTTCAGAGGCAGAATACCGTTCCAGGGCCAGTTAGCCCAGTAAGTCAATAGATGCTCCATTCAGGTTATCTCTAACCTTCCAGCCTCTCGCACTGGCTTGTTCCTTTAGGCTGTCTCCCCAACGATAAATGACCAAGTTCTAGGCATCAAATGAAATCAACAAAAGTCAGAGGAAGGAAAAGGAGAAAATATGCTGTATGTCTCGGGATATTTTTTATTTAAAAAAAATCTTTCCAAAGCCCTCAGCAGATTTGCCCTCCTGGTTCAGTGCTCAGAATGGTATCATAGGTCCCCAAATAAACAAGTCACTTACTTGGGAGAGAAATGATTAGCTTGTTTCTCAGACTGGATCCTTTATGGTGCCAGGAGCATTAGCATCACGTGGGAACTTGTTAGCAATACATATTCTCAGCCTGCTCCCAGACCTGCTGGGTCAGAAACTCTGGGGGCAGGCCCAGCAAACTGTTCAACAGCCCTGGAGGGGAGGCTGATGACAGATAAAGATTGAGAATCTCTGGCTGAGATTGGTTGCTGGGGTACTGGGGAGACGCACAGCTTTCCCCCAATGCACAGTCACAAAGCAGGATTCGGTTTACACAGATGGAATGAGCAGTGATTGATGGGGAAGCAACCCACATCGGAGGCCTCAATATTTAATTTTATGTTTGGTATGCAACACACTAGTCCATTTTACAAGGAGGCTTTTAGAGGTTTTTCTTAGCATGATGGTTAGAGACATTTTAAGGATTGAACCATTATTAAATTGTGGTCAAATTCCTCTCGAAACAATACCTCACCTCTCTGGGAGCTCCCTTTAACTTTTAAAAACCTTTAGCTATTATTAGTTTTGCGTGAAGGAAGTCTTCTAATAAAAGTGCTCATTTTGGAATGGAAGCAATTAGCTGAAGGCTAAACACCTGAAAGACGTTTACTTGTTGATGGTCAACTAAAGAGAATTGGAATAGTTTAGTGAGAGCTTAGTTTTAAGATACCTTAATGAGGAATAATTTCCATGATTATAATTAGTTATCTGTCATATGGACAGTCATATGTCTTCTGTGGGAGACAGGGTTCCTCTGTACATGTAAAAACTGGTCTATTTTGAAGTTTTTCTTGGGATGTTTTCAGGTGGCAGGTGTAGTAATGGAAACAGATTTGTCACAGCCAGTGACTGGAGCTCTCACTGAGCCTAAGCATTGCTCACTGCACGCCTTCTTTGACTATTTCAACGAATTAGAAGAAATCATTTGGAATCCCGTGATGTTGCCACAGCAACATTCATCCTTATAAAGAAAAATGGCCGGGGGGACAAAGGAGTAAGACACTAACCAGATCCCCAGATGTGTGTCTCTTGACCCAGGCTATATGAAGTCTGCTGTATAGTGGGAAATTTTAAAGCAGAGGAGGAAAGCGAACCTTATCTGTTGATTAAATTTTCCTTTCCCTCTCCTCCAGGACCTCTGTCTTCTACTGCTGCCTGTGTTCTTTGTCTAGGGTTGCCTATCAAATACCACAAACTGAGGGGCTTCGAACAACATACAATTTGTTATTTCACAATTCTCAGGTGTCAGGAGGCCAGGCACAGATTCACTGGGTCCTCAGCTCGGAGTCTTCCAGGCTGAAATCAAGGTGTCAGTGGGGGTTCAGTCTGATCTGAGGCTCCGGGTCCTTCTCCAGGCTCCTCGGTTATTGGCAGAAATCACCACTGCAGCTGAAGGACTGAGACCTCCTCCTTCCTGCTGGCTGTGAGCTGAGGTTTCCTCTCAGCTCCTAAAAGCCTGCCGCCATTCTCGGTCACATGACCCCCTCACAGACCCTCTCTACAACATGGCTGTCGCTCCTTCAGAACCTGGAGGAGAATCTCATTCTTAGGCTTCAAATATCTGACTCCAGAAAGAGCCCAGTCCATTTTGAGGGCTCATCTTATTATTAGGTCAGACCGCCCAGGATAACCTCCCACTTGATGAACTCAAAGCCAACTGATGGGGGACCTTTATTATGTCTGCAAGCCTCCCTTCACCTTTGTCCTGGAAGGTAACCTAATTAGCGAGGTGATGTCCCATCATATCGTGGGTCCTGCCCACATTCAAGGAGGGGGGATGGGTATGGGGTGTGTCCACCAGGCCTGGGAACCTTACCTGCCTCCGCTTCCGTTCCCTCCCATCTCATCCTTTCTGTGCTTGTTAGGGGTGTACGTGCATGTGAATGTATACTTTCCCCTCGGTAGTAAGAGTAGTAAAACCCACAAAAACCCCAGTAACACAATTTCTAAACACATCGAGAAGAAACAATTCGTGATTTTTCTCTGACAACTTACTGCTTCTGAAAATGCTGACATAATTGCAGCTCTGAAGGGTGCCGAGTTCATTCAGACGGGCTCTTTTAAAATAATCTCTGCGGCAGTAAATCATGAAGGACCACACTGTCTTGGGCTTGACCGGTGACACTGACATGAATGGGGAAGACATGTTAAGTTCTAGATGCTAGCGGAGCACGGAACATAAGCCAACAGTGATGTAGTGCTCCTGGCTGAAACGTGTCTCGGGGCCCGTAGAACAAAGATCTCAGGACTTTTCCTGATGTTGGTGTTCCAGTTTGGCTCAAGCTCTGGTGGGGGGGTTTCAGCTGGTCTGTAAAATAAGGGAGTCCTAATAGATGCCGTTTAAGGCCTCTTGAGCACCTGTGAAATCGACTGCCCCATTTCCTATGATGAATCCTAAACGAAAGCCAAAATCTTTTAGAGGGGTGCTGTTCCCAGATCCATGGGGAGAAATTAAACCACTTGGCGATTCACTTCTTTGTGGTTGCAAAATAATCGCAGAGATGAAGACAGAACATAGACCTTGAATTTTCAAAAGCTCTTTTTGGAACTGCTGGGACTTTGTCCATGGAAAAAATGGTAAAGTTCAGCCTGCTATCGAAAAGAAGAAGAGTTGTATGATGGGCTGTACACGCACTTTTCTGAATTAATAAACTTGTCAGCAGCATGTCCTGTAGGTGGTGAAAGTCATAAGTAAAAATAGTGCTAGGTGTCTTGGGTTGTTGCTCCAAAACCTCCTTTTGGGGGCTTGTGCTTGGTTTTGATTAAATAATCTAATACAGACAGTATGCCAGTTCTGTGATAGGATTCTTTAAATGAAATGGTATTGAAATGCCATGGGTCTGCAACTAATAACCCTTTTCTCTTCATGGAATTTCACAGGAGTGAGCATGGTTAGCTTCCAGGATCTGTGAATGTGACCTTATTGGTAAATGGGGTGACAATCAAGGTGAGATGAAGTCATTAAAGTAGGTCCTGATCCTACATGACTGTGTCCTTATAAAAGGGGGGAATTTGGACATAGAGACAGACACACATATAGGGAAGGTGACACGAAGACCTGGGAGAAGAACACCGTATCTACCAGCCAAGAGTGGCTGATGCTGTCAGAAGCTAGGGGGGAAGCTCAGGACGCATTCTCCCTCATCGCCCTCAGAAGGAACCCAGCCCGCCGGCACATTAATACCAGACTTCTAGGCTCCGGAGCCATGAAACAATACATTTCTGTTGTTAAAATCCTCTGGTTTGTAGTTGCTTTGTTACGGGAGCCCCTGGAAATTGATAAAAGAGCTATGGGTTCTTGAATTTTTTAAATTCTTTGTACTCCTGATTCCCCACAACTGTTGCATTAATCTTGTATGGTGTGATTACAATATTTGATTTGAATACTGTTTCCTTTTGCAGATTTTTAAGTGGTTTTTAATCAGTCCTCCTTGTTATATCTGGAGTTCTACGTGATCCAGAAAATTCCCAAGTTTCTGCTCCTAAGAGTTCACTTACTGTTGCTTATAAGAAACCACTTACCATCATCTGAGAGTTTTGCACACAGAAGATTTTCTCTTTCTCTGGGCATTTATTGTTATTAAGAGCATCCTTTCCTTCTGTTTCTCAGCACAGAACCTGAAAACAAGTAGAACGGTGGTGGAAAATTTTCTTTCATACACAAGGAATTTGAAGATGTTTGAAGGGAGAATATAAACATGCTTTTTTTTTTTTTTTTTTTTTTTTAGATGAATCCATAGGGGATGGTATCTGGTCGTTTTCCATGGGGAGGAAGTCCTGAGAGATTGATTGACCTCACCCAGCATGATGCCGGGCCTGAAGAAATAACATTTTTATTGCAGGGTGTTTCTAAAAAAGGGACCTTTCAACCACACAGCATGAGCTCTGTAATCCCAGTTCTGCTGTGGCACACGGAGTGGCTTTGGAAAGGAAATTTTTCACTCTTAGAATAATTGTAGACCATCTGCTAAGGCAATCTTTAGAGAGCACCTAATTGTGACTTGCAAGTATGTATCACACTGTAAAATGTTACATATACTCCACATTTATACAAATAGACAACATGTGCGTAATGAGGAAAAATTGCAACACGCCAGCATTCATGACATCAGGGTGGGAATTTTTGTTCTTCATCTGTTTTCTAACTTATCCAATACATACTCTAGTCAAGTAGGAAATAGTATATAATTAAAGAATTTAAATTAAAGGAACTTAAAAGAATGTAAATACCCAATAAGCATCAGTCTGGTGTGTAATTTATGTAGCATTTTCCCTTTTTTAAAAAGCCTGACTGATCAGTCGTGTTTGGGACTTGACCAACCCAAATGCCAAACCCATCATGCCTCTGGGGGGTGAGCGAGCTTGGCAGGGGACCAGGGACTGTCAGGCGTGGTGTAAAGCGAGCAAAGAACTGACAAGGAGATGCCCGATCTTATTGCCGATCCATGCACTGCTTTGTCTGGGTTCAAAACGGACTTACTACAAACTGAGTTTTCTATGCCATAATGGTCGTGTGTTGCGAGAGAAATGTAAGATTAGCATAACTTTAAAATTCAGAAGTACTCTTCTTAGGCACACGATCCCTCAAAATAGCTTAAGGACTTATATTTTAACAATTTTCTCACAAAATTAGTTATCCTGATTGAAGCTGCTGGGACAGATGGATGCAGTTAAATAATCAAGACCGAGGAGAAGGAAACTGAGTTGTGTAGTTGTTGTTGTTGGTTTGCAGTTGTGGGTGTGTGAGTGTGTGTGTGTGTGTGTGTGTGAGAGAGAGAGAGTATTAAGCTGTAGGCAGAAATCTCTTGGGCTGACAATAATGATGGGAAGACTAATAATAAGGGGGTTATTGTGAGCACCCTATTTGTTTTCTCATTTTCTTCTCTCTTGCTTTCAGTTTAAACCTATGGCAACTGCAAACACCATCATATGAAAATGAGGGTTTTACACCTGTGTTGTTTGTGCATGTGTGTGTCGGGGGGATCAGTGGGTGGTGGTCTGTTATATTAGATTAACATTTTCCCATAACGTTCACAAAGGAAGGTATCAGAGTAATTTAACACTATCGTTATTTGGCAAAATTGTAATCATCTTTCAAGGGTTCCTATTAAAACCAGATGGGAGAAGGGGTGGTGGAAAGTGAAGGGATCTTTGCTGAGTGCCTGCAGTGTGCAGGAAACAGGGCTGATGGCCTTTATATCTTACCTCATCTGCTCTCACAGCAATGTTCAGGGCAGATTTTATTGTCTCTCCATCACTGGTCATGAAATTGAAACTAGATACTTGTGGTCCCTTTTGGAATCTATCAGTTGGGGTAACGCCAGTTGCTGTAAGAAATAATCCCTAAGATCTCAGAGACTTAACGTACTAGAAGTAGATTTCTCATTGTTCAATCAATCAGCGTCGGTGCGCCTGGTCAGTTTTCTCCTCTCTGTGATTCAGGGATCCAGATTTATTTCATCTTGTGGCCCAATCATCTCCTACAGACTCAGTCTTGGGAATTCATCTGGCATAGAGGGGAAGAGAGGGTGCCGAAGGCAAAAGTGCCTCACTCTCTAGACTCACTTCTCTAAGAGCGACGTGTAGAACGTGGGTTCATACTTCATAGACAAGAGCAATTTCTTTATGCAAAATAGCCACCGAGGTGTAAGGGGAGCTGGGAATCACAGTCCCAGTGGTAGGCACATGGCAGTGGCAACTTCTCGATGTATGTGGGGAATCATACATTTCCGTAGATTGAAAATTATCTTTACCTAACCAGTTCATCACTAAATATGCATCTGTGTTTTTTCGTATCACTGTAATTTCATTAAAAAAGCCTTACATGAAATGGCGATTAGAGAAAAGGGTCAGATGTCAATGCAGTGATTCCTCATTGTAATAACAGAATGATGTTAATTATTTTATGCTTTAATATCAGTGTGAGATGAAGAATAAATGAAATGTAAATAGCAAGCCAACAACTACTTCACAGGGAAAGTAGACACAATTCAGTGATATGTTTGTGGAAGCTAACTGACTCTAATGTTTACTGGATAGTTAGGGGTTTCTTATAGGGTTTCCCATCGTGTTGAAAAAACTTTGCTTCTCTAATGGAGAGTTTTCAAGACTACCAGAAATACAACTCTGCAATTTTCTTTTCAAGACAGCAAAGTGATTACTGATATCTCCCTTTAGAGAAGAGGGCCCTTTGGGTCACCTGGTTGGTGGTTTATGCAAGATAAGTGGGGTCTGACATGGAACCCATGGTAGTCATTCCCTCCCACGTGACTTTGAGATTAAGTTGCCTTAAATTTGGGGAAATATGAGTATGCTGATTGAGGGTCATTTTCACTACTTTGGTTTCACTCAAATCATAACCAAAACTCAAGGACATAGCAATCACATCGTCAGATGACTTAAGTACTAAAGGAGATATTAGAACGTCCTGCTCTACTTTATGATAAATAAATTAGATAAATTAACAGAAAGCCTCAAAACCCTTCACATAGCTCTAGTTAGTAATCAGACTAGAATTAAAATTCAGGTCTCTTGTGTCTCATCATACACATCACCAGTTCCCTTCCTTTTACATTGACTCAGGTCAATAGAAGCATCCAGAACTTTCTACATACCAGGTACTATGTGGAGTCCAAAGTAGACAATGGCCTATACCACACTTCCTAAGAAACTAACTCTTGACTCTGACAGCCAAGGCTCACTTATCTTGGGTAATGAATAGAATTGTGGCATTTCTTGCTTGGATCCTTGCTGTCAACTGACCACATTTCTTATTGTCTTTGTGGAACTAAAGAGGAGTTCCAATCTGGTAACGTTTGGCATCCTTGTCTGATATATGCTCAAAGTTCTATGAAAATACATCAATAGATTTGTTCAATATGAATCCATCATCATGTTATCTACTACCACCAGTCCCTTTTCTAGAAACTCAAATTTCAAGGCACAGTTTTGATTTCTAACAGGTGTGTCAGACTCTAAAGAGAGGTAGCGGCAGCTGTACTGCCCGAGTGATATGCAGAGAAGTTTATGGAACTGGTGAGTGGCGATCTGCCATGAAGGTGGGAAATAGCGCAGTCTTTATTTCCCCAAGGTGCACGTGTTCTCCAAGGTACCAGTGAGCAGCAGCCACGCCAGAGAGGTGGGAGGTAGTTATTGGAGAATAAAAACTCTCTCTGGACCAGTATGCCTATAAGGTTCCATGGAGATTTCCTTTTGGCTGGTTAGCAAGTTTCTACTGCTTGTTTCAAGAGAAAAATATAATTTTACTTGATTTCTGATCTTGATGCAAATAGGACTGGGGATTGGGAAAACAGGTTGTCTGTCTCATGTGTTTTGTCTTGGAGCACATTTCCTCAAAAATACATGTTATTAATTTTCTGTAGGTTCCCAGTTTAGCACACCAACACCCTTTTACTTTCTACTCCAAATGGAAGACCAAACAAAGCATTATACTCATAAAGTAGGTGAAATGAAATCTTATATATCTGAGTTGTGTGGGAATCATCTTTATTTACTTTAATTTCTATTGGTGAACCCATTTCAAAAGATGTTGTTGTTGTTTTTTAATTTTAATGTTTACTTTTGAGAGGGAGAGACAGAGAAACAGAGAGACAAAGAGAGAGACAGAAGGTGAGCAGGGGAGGTACAGAGAGAGAGAGAGAGGGAGACACAGAATCTGAAGCAGGCTCCAGGCTCTGAGCTGTCAGCGCAGAGCCCGACGTGGGGCTCCAGCCCATGAACAAGGAAATCATGACCTGAACTGAAGCTGGGTGCTTAACCGACTGAGCCACCCAGGCGCCCCTCATAAAATGGCTTTGATATACCAACATTCATAGGTAAAGTTATATAACAAAATAAGTCAGTTAGTAAAAGAGGAAATTAACTAAAAGTGGCAGCATTAGAAGGGAGTTCATACGTTTTTAATGATCAACTGCTTCATTTTACAGATAAGAAAACTGAGGCCCATAGAGGTAAATGACATGGCCATGGTTACAAAATAAATGGAAGACTAGAATCTGTATCTTCACATAAATCTAGTTCACGTTTTATTAGCTTTCATTAGTCTCATTGCAGAACTGTCAGGATGAGGGTCATATCAGATGCAGGGTCCTTCTGAAAAGAAGTTCAAATACAGCTGAGATGGTATTGACATACAGATCTTATTTCAACAAATACTGAATGTTCCCTATTATTTTTTCTTCTTTAGATACTGTTTTTTAAAATTCTCCTACTATGTGCTAGTCACTCTATTATCTATCACACATTGACCAACTTATTTTGATGTTAGTTGTTTAAAAGCCAGTTCAACTATACCAACCCAGCCAAAGTGAATCATTTGATCAGTTAATGCAAACAGATTGTGTGGGTTCAGGACCCAGCCAGGATCCTGGGAATATCCAAATAGTATGTGCTTGATGTATGCTTAATAAACGGAGCTCTGTTATTTTTTGGCACTCATTTTCATAATTACAACAAAGGAAAATTAGTAGGGAATTGATAGTGGTGAACAGTGTTGGTTTTTAAAACATTGTGAAAGATTCTGTGTGAAAGATGGATTGATGTCCCCTTTCCTTGAAGTTAGGTGATCTTGTGACTACTTTGACCAATAAAGTTCAGAGGAAATAATTCCATGTTACTTCTGAGGTTAAGTCCTAAAAGTTCATAAAGTTTTTGTCTTGTTTGCAAGGATGTTTTCCCTTTGAATGCTGTGCTGCCATATAAGAAACCATGAAGCTGCTACATTGTGAAAGGAGGCCCTTCATATCATTCAAGCTGAGGTACAAGATTTATAAGTGTAGAAACTTTTGGATGATTTCTACCCTCAACTTGGTGGAGTCACCTCCTGTCATTTGAATCTTTCCTACTGAATTCCCAGACCTCATAGAGCAGACACAAGTCATTGCCATCATATACCATTTGAATTCTGACCCCCGAGATGCATGTGCATATCAAAGGTGTTAATTTTTCACATGACTAAGATTTGGGATAACTTTTTGCAGCAATAGATAACTGGGATAAGACTGGGAACTGACAAGCCGGCAGCCAGTTGATTGCTGTAGGTTTTATTCCTTGAAAAGAAAAAAAAAATCATCCCAGGCAATTTAGAGACATCTATTAATAGTTACTTTCTCACTCCAAAAAAGTTAATTTTTTAGACTTTCCTTATATTATCTGAGAGTGTGTTAATCAGAAAAACAAATAGATTGCAAACAAATGTCAGCACGGAAAAGCTGATTTTCCATGGCAACTGAGATGAAGTCTTGTTTTTAAAGTTCATGCTGAAAGCAAAAACCCTTGCAGCCAAGTCTCATAATCTTGAATTGATTTATACACTGCTACCTTTCTTTTAATCAATCTTCCACTTTTTATAATTTTTTTCAGAAATTAATGTTTCAGAATTAATGTTTATGTATGCTGACTCCTTGATCTTTTTTCTAGAAAATTTGAATAGCCATAGCAAAATCTCTGTGAAGTATTTTATAGGCAGAGCATTTTGAATGATTTTATTGATAAAAAAATTTGTATGAATATATTTCCCATGATAATATTTTAATGTTTTCTTAGTAAGATTATACTAGATTACTATTAACAAAAGAAGACAATTTGTCATCTAAAAAAATGTGATTCAGCTATAAAACTATCTTCAAACACCTAAAGTGAATTGGGCTTGTTGAGGTATGTGTCAGCCTCTATGGACAGTGAGTGGCGCCCCCCCCCAAAAACCAACAAGGAAATGTGGAGCCCAACCCATCAACCCAGCACCCCTGAATGCTGCCAACAAGAATGAGCTTGGAAGCAGATTTTTCTATAGCTCCTTCGGATGAGAACTCAACCCCTCTGATTTCAGCCCTGAGCTGAGAACCCACTCACACCATGCTGGACCTTCTGCAGAACTGTGAGTTAATACATGGGTGCTTTTTACATATCAAAGTTTATTGTAATTTGTTATGCAGCACTAGACAACTAAAATTGAAGTGTATTTATCAACGGCCTCTTTCTCATGTCAGTGTTCAGGTCTTAAGTCCATCCACCAAAGTTCTCTCTCTCTCTCTCTCTCTATCATCTATCTCTCTATCTCTCATCTATGATCTATCTATCTATGATCTATCTATCTATCTATCTATCTATCTATCTATCTATCTATCTATCATCTCTCTATCTATCTATGATCTATCTATCTATGATCTATCTATCTATGATCTATCTATCTATCTATCTATCTATCTATCTATCTATCTATCATCTATTTATTTATTTATGTTCCTTTGCTTTTCTTTCTCATGAGCAGGTGAGGATTCAGCTGAGAAGCAGTATCTCAGCAAATCTCTCCACCCAGTGATGTCAGTGTGTGGGATGTTTTCAGCAAAGACTGAAAAAATTCATTAAATTCTCTTCTTCATTAAAGTCTGTAGGATTGAGTCTTGTGAAACTGTTATAATGAACATTCCTTGCTGTCTTTAGTGCCATCTAAGTACTTAAGATAATTCGGTAGAAAGTTCCTCTGAGATTCTTGAAACAAAGTTTTGAGCAAAGAATAGCTCTGGCTCAGAACTCTCCCATGGTGTTGGGCAGTGCTGTACAAAAAAGTCAAGACGTGGATCTGTGGGATGACGTATTTTTAGTTCAAATTTAGTCGGCCCTGTGTTTCCTGATTGCTTTATCTGTACAGTCAGTAAATATAAAAACAAATTGTAACTAAATAGAAATAATTACACATAGTGTTGTGCCGTATACACTGGATCGTAGAAAGCCAAAGTGTTGGTAAATAAGGGAGTCAGGCAAACATTTAACAGAGACAAAACCGCATATCATAGAAGATGAACTCCTACTTGATTGTGACCTAGATTCTTAGATTTTGTCCCCTCTCAGGACTTGATAAGAAAGATGATCTAACGTCATTTAATATAATAAATGCTTTTTAGCAGACTCTATAATTCTAGCAGTGCTTTTTAGACTTCAATGCATGTGCAAAGGAAATTTAGTGTTTCAAAATCCATTTAACTGTGCACTTGAGGAGCTTACACCTAACCTTCAAATGGACATGATTAATCTGAGATGTAATAATATGCTAAAAGGCAAATATATCAAGAGAGGAATCTCCTAGAATTCTATAAATGCCTGATTCCAAGTGATGAGCGTGTTCAGGTGAAATCATATATTCATGGATTGATATCAGTATTTGATAGTACCTGTGTGTGTGAGAACATGTTTTCAGAGATGAAATATGGGAAATCCAATCAAATTGGAACATAGGAAAGACTAACTTTAAATGTTTTTTGTTTTTTTTTAATTTCTAGGAGAGAGAGAGAGAGAGACAGCGTGAGCAGGAGAGGGTCAGAGAGAGAGGGAGTCACAGACTGAAACAGGCTCCAGGCTCTGAGCTGGGAGTCAGCACAGAGCCCTACGCGGGGCTCAAACCCACGAACCGCGAGATCACGACCTAAGCGAAAGTCGGACGCTTAACCGACTAAGCCACCCAGGTGCCCTGGAAAGACTAACTTCAGAGAGCTAAGCCAAATATTGTCCTCTACACGCCCCCCCCCCCCAAAGAATTCCATTCTTCTTAAGTTTAGGTCTGTATTAACAAATAAAAGTTGTACTTGATTATTCTACATTGATTTTTGTCAATAAAAATGCAGGAATGTGCTCTCTCTTCTGATATACATTATTGCATAGTATCTTTAATTTTGCTGTTTGCCCAATGAAACCCAAATACCCACCATCGAGGCCCCTTATGGAAAAAGTGTAGCAGCCTGGCATAGAGGACTGTCTTTGATCTGGCTCCAGCTGCCCTCGCCAGTCTTGTCTACCATTATTTCCACCTTGCTCACTCCTCTCCAGCCACACTGGTCTTCCTGCAGTTCATCAAAGCTCTTCTGCTTCAGGGCCCTGACAACCACTCTGTCTTCTCTCTGCTAACATTTATGCATCCTACAGGGATCAGTTTAAATGTCATTTCCTTAAAGAAGCCCCCTGTGACCTTCCCCCTCCCTGCTAGCTAAGACTGGTTCATCTCTTCTAATTGCTTTTCAAGCCCTGTCTCTCTAGCATGTGAGAAAAATTCAAGTAGGTATTTTTTATACTAATAATTTGTTTAATTTTTGGCTCACCCATTGGACCATACGCTCCATGACAGCATGAGGTGCATCTATATTGTTCGCTGATGTGTCCCTCCTGGTGCATAATTAGCAATTCTATTTATGAGCACCGCCTGGCTATCATCGTTGAAAATCTGTTGAATGAATGTTGTGACAGTCTGTGGCTGGAAATTCAACAGTGCCTCTTGTCATAGCAAATGTCAGGAATATTCCACCAGGGTAACTTATAAAGGTAGTGACTGGGAAAGTCTAAGTGTTCATTTTATGGATGTATAATAATCTGTGATTTATCTCTACCTTTACCAGGTGGCTGGTTGGTAAACAGAATGAAAGGAAAACTAAATTTTAAATGAAGTGTCTTAAGATTTGATTCATTTTCCTAGCTGACTGTCTATATTTAGCACGTTCTGATGGGCTGCTAGAGGGGCCACAAGTGTCAACAAAATAAGAAGTTAGCTTGAAGATTACATAAAACCATCTTTTCCCCAGACCTTGTTCATATCAGCAGAATTTCAGAACATCTGCGGATTAACAGACTCTCATTCTGGGGTCAAGCATGGTCCAACCTTGCCAGGGGGTATTATCTGTAAATATTAATTATAAACACTCTTTTTTGATAAGGCAAATAGAATGATGATTCCTGGGCTCATATAAAAGAGCAGAGTTTCACCTTTCTTGGATCAGTTTATGGCTCTATAAAATATCTATCCAAGAGTATATATGTCTATATATGTTATTGAATTAAACTCCCAGTTTAACCTACAGAAAATAGAAATTCAGTTCTACCAGAATGTTTTCCTAATGCAGATCCATTACCACTTGCAGGACCAGGGCACAGTGCAAAGAGGTCCTATATCCCATATGTCTCTGTATTTAAAGTTATATATCATACTAAAATATGTTAAATAAAGTGTGTTCTCTCCCCTGACCTTGGCAAATATGTCTCCATAACATTCAAGAAGATCAGGCTCAAATTAGAATTCTCAGGCCCTTAGATTGTATTAATGGAACACGGTAGCACAGGGGAGCCATTCTCTTCCCAGCTCCTTCCTCCACTGTACGGAACTTAGGCCCATGTGCATGAACACAGGAGTTTGCCTCTCCAAGAATAATCCACACCTGAGCAAATCACTGATTCCTGACTGCCTCTGCCAACACACAGGGCTGTATATGCCTGAGGCACCATCTGTCCTCAAGAGGATGAACCTGAAGTTGAAGAGGTTTGTGCAGCCCCTGGAAAGAGACTCTGGATTTTTGGACAGAGAATTCCAGAGTCCCAGATAGTCTAGAATAAAGGGCAAACATTTTCTATAAAGGGTCAGACACTAAATAGTTGAGGCTTTGAAGGCCATATAGTTCCTACTGGAACTTCTCAACTCTTCTGTTGTAGCATGAACACAGCATAGGTAATACGTAAGTGACCAGATGCAGCTGTGTTCCAGTAAGCTTTATTTAAACATAAAGTTTGTTTGCAAACACAAAGAATTTCAGGTGGTGAAAACAGCTTCTGTGTAAACTCAGGAGCCTTGACACTGGCTGGGGCATAGTGGATAAGAGCCAGGTGGATCCTGGAGTTTAACAGAAAGTCTCCTTAACTAGAATCTCTGGTTGGAGCGGGGCACATGTAGTCTAGTTTACTAGTCCCTGGTTGATAAGAAAGAGATGCAAATACCAAGGACACAAAAATATGTCTGATTTGTAACAGGTAAGGAAGAAAATGAAGAGGTGGGCAGACAGGGGGACCATGACAAGTATTGGCAATAAGTAATGGTGTCCCCTTCTACTGACTAAGGTAGAGAAATATGATATCCAAGTAAGCGATGCTTGACAGTGAGGTTGAACCAGAAAACTAGGGTGGAATGCATTGAAAATGGTCAGACTCTGGATATAATTTGTGGGTAAAGCCAACAGACTTGTGATGGGGTATGTGTGAGTGTGACACAGATAGGACTTACAGTCACTTTATCTGGGGTGATTAACATAGGGCCTGTATTAGTTCCTAGGGCTTCCATAACAAATACCACAAACTGGAGGGCTTAGAACAACAGAAATTTATTATCTCACAGTTCTGGCGGCAGGAAGTCTGAAAAAAGGTGTTGTCAGCACCATATTTTCTCAGAAGCCTCTAGGGGAGGATCCATCCTTGCCTCTTCCAGCTTCTGGTGGTTTCTAGCAATACTTGACATTTCTTATTCTTTTTTTTTTTTAGTGTTTATTTTTGAGAGAGAGAGAGAGATTGAGAGTCAGAAAGAGAGAGTGGTGGGGGTGAGAGGCAGGGGCAGAGAAAGGAGACACAAAATCCAAAGCAGGCTCCAGCTGTCAGCACAGAGCCTGACACGGGGCTTGAACCCATGAAATGTGAGATCATGACCTGAGCTGACTTTGGATGTCCAACCGACTGAGCCACGTAGATGTTCCAATATTTGACATTTTTTAGCTTATAGATTCATCACTCCAGTCTCTGCCTTTATCATCACATTGTGTTCTCCCGAGGTATCTGTGTTTTTCTTCCACTTCTAAGACACCAACATATTGGATTTAGGACATTCTCCCTCCCTCTTACCAATATGACTTCATCTTAACTTGATTACATATGCAAAGACCCAATTTGCACTCCCAAGGTTATATTCACAGGTGCTTGGGGTTAGGACTTGAACGTATCTTTGTAGGGGATGCAATATGGCCCATAACTAGACAGCACTGACTCATGGAGTATCTGACATCAGTGTATCTGTACACAAGTTCAAATTTCAGGGTTTGGGCCCATCATTGTCATTAGATTTTTGAACGTGTCCAGACCTCAGCAATTCAAAGATCTAATTTAATTTCCTTTTAAAAGAAAGTCTGAGCTCTAAAGAGGTTAAGTTACTCGAAGAAGCTCTTGATCTAAATCATGGCAGACTTAGCAGAAGGATCACCTGACTCTTCCTGAATCATCCAGTGACTCATTTTTTGGTGCATAAAGTGGAAAGAGTAATATTACAAAGAGGTGCCCTATCACTGTATGGAATAACATGCAAGAGTTTCCTGTTTGCAGCCTGCCTCTAAAGTGTTCCATAAGAGACTTCACTTTGGGGCTGGTGTTCAATTCTAGTCCATGGTAACAACAGTGCAGTTGAATAGAACATGGTACCACATCAGACATATCTTAGTGCATGACTGCTATACATGCTGAGATATGTAGTTTGGAAATGTGTATGGAATCCCTCTCAAGCTCAGCCAGACCACAGGGTAAGAGAATAAGACATCCCTATGCTGGTAGGTGATATTAGCATAAATATTTTTTCTTTTTTGGTCAAAGGGCTTTCTAACCAGCCTTCTGCTCTCTTACATGTCTTCAGTCACATTTTTATTCCATTCTGTTCTCTCCTGGGGCTTACTGATAAGACTGGCTGTTGTGATGGTAACACGCCCCCTCCTTGCTTCACTCTGAGCTCCCACATGTTGATTTTGTCTCTCAAATACTTGTAGAACAAGCTGTGTGTCTCCAGTTCCTGAGAATAGGGCTGGACCCCAGTCCTCTAGGACAGAAAAACACATCAGCATTTGATTTCTAACAAGGAAGATAATGAAGAGAGTGATAAAAAGGAGGAGCATGACATTTATTACCACTAAGTGATGATGCCCAGTCCAGCACTGATTGAGGTAGAGAAATGTTATATTCAGTGATTTTTCTTTCTTGATTGTGTAGTTGAAAATATGACTTTTTTCATTTTCTTTTTTTTTTTTCCTCCCCAAATAAATGGCAGAAATTGCCTGAAAATACCTGGGAGATGGCAGAGCTATAATTCACTTTTTAAAACCACTAGCAAAGCAGTGCAATTTTACTAATGTTCTTTTTTATTACAAAGGAAAAGAAGTGATTTTTTTTTCAAAAATAATGTGAATGCTCAAAAGAAACAACAACTATCTGAGACATCGTTGTTTCAATTTATTATAATTACTGATCAAAGGATTACTCCTTAATTATATTGGTTGAGATTAACTGTCCTAGACTATCGCTGAAACACATCTCCTCCTCTTTTCTATTTGCAAATTACCGTGCCTCTGACCTACTGAGAAAATCCCAAAATCATCACGAGAGCACTCTGTTGATTGGACTCCCTGCAACTAAAAACATATGTCACTCTGCTCAGTCCTCCTCTCTGCTCTGAGATCTTGGGAAGGATGGAAGCTTTTTCTGAGCCAAGGCTAATCCCCTGGTAATTGGAGTCCTGCGGTCTCCTGGAGACGTTCAAAATCAGTCATTCCTGCTCTGCAGTTGTTCTGCCCCGCTTCTCTGAAGAATCTTTCTCTTTATGGTAGAAACATTTAAATCCCTACCTTCGTGTATAACAAACGTCCTTCTGTTTACCTCTAGCTATCTCCCTATGCCTTTCCTTCATAACCAAGTTTCCTAAAAACAAAATAAGACAAAACAAAACAAACAAAAAGACATACCACTTTCTACTCTGTATTTTTTACATAATATTTATTATAGTCATAACATCATCTACTACATCCCCCACTATCCACTACAAATCACTTAACATCTAAGGTACTGTTAAAAAACAGTACGTGCTTTTTTAAAAAAAAATTTTAATGTTTATTTTTAAATTTTTAAGGTTTAATTATTTTTGAGAGAGAGACAGAGAGAGAAAGAGAGAGAGAGAACAAGTAGGGAAGGGGCAGAGAGAGGGAGACACAGAATCTGAAGCAGGCTCCAGGCTCTGAACTATCAGCACAGAACCTGACACAGGGCTCTAATCCATGAACCGTGAGATCATGACCTGAGCTGAAGTTGGATGCTTAACCAACTGAGCCACTCAGGTGCCCCAGTAGTACATGTTTTTTGAGTCATAATTTTACTTGATTTTTCTGCCAGACTGGACATTGATTCGAAACGTTGATTCAAAGGGCTAGTATCCAAAAATCTATAAGGAATTCACCAAACTCCACACCCGAAAAACAAACTATCCAGTGAAGAAACGGGCAGTAGATATGAACAGACACTTCTCCAAAGAGGACATCCAGATGGCCAACAGACACATGAAATGATGCTCAGTGTCCCTCCTCATCAGGGAAATACAAATCAAAACCACCCTGAGATACCACCTCACGCCGGTCAGAGTGGCTAAAATGAGCAAATCAGAGGAATCTAGATGCTGGTGAGGATGTGGAGAAACGGGCACCCTCCTACACTGTTGGGAATGTAAACTGATGCAGCCCCTCTGGAAAACAGTGTGGAGGTTCCTCAAAAAATTAACAATAGAACTCCCCTAGGACCCAGCAATAGCACTGCTAGGAATTTACCCAAGGGACACAGGAGTGCTGATGCATAGGGGCACATGGACCCCAATGTTCACAGCAGCACTCTCAACAATAGCCAAGACATGGAACTAGCCTAAGTGTCCATCAATGGACGAATGGATCAAGAAGATGTGGTTCATCTATACAATGGAATACTACATGGCAATGAGAAAGAATGAAATCTGGCCATGTGTAGCAACGTGGATGGACCTTGAGGGTGTTATGCTGAGTGAAATAAGTCAGGCAGAGAAGGAAAGATACCATATGTTTGCACGTATAGGAGGATTAGGAGGAACTTAACGGAGGACCATAGGGGAGAAGAGGGGGGAAATAGTGGGGAAGAGGGAGGGAGGCAAACCAGGAGAGGCAATTGAAATCTGAGAACTGAGGGCTGATGGGGGGAGGGGGAGGGGGGAGATGGGCATGGAGGAGGGCACTTGTGGGGATGAGCACTGGGTATTATATGGAAACCAATTTGACAATAAACTATTAAAAAATAAATAAATAAATAAAAGCTTATTAAAGTATGGCAAAAACAAAAAAACAAAAACAAAAAAACCCCCAACGTTGATTCAAACCCTCTTTACAACTCTCCTTCCTTTTGGCTCAGATTCCTGATTTGGCCTCTGCTGACCCCTGATGGAAGGGACTTTTCATTTCCACCAACTGGGCTTGGGAGTCTGGGCTCCCTGAGTGGTCACTGCTGATACGACACCAACAGGAGTGGAGAGCGCTCCTCCTGATGGCCAGGGTGACCTCTGACACCCCAGGGCGTGGGGCCGTGGCTGTCAGGATGAGCGTCCAGGGCTGTGTCTTTTTAACTTCTTATTTCCACCTACATCCTTGCTCAGATTGGTCACCCCACAGGTGTGGTTGAAAGAAGAAGTAAATATGCAAATCTCTGTATCAGCTTTTAGTCACTGTCGTAACAGGTTACTACAAACTTACTTGCCGGGAGCCGCACCGGCCTCTCTGGATGGCAGTCACAGGGAGGAAATGGCAGTGTTTGCAGCTCCTGCCATGAGAAACGAAAACTGGTATCTCTTTCTGCTACTACTGGCTCATGTCAGAAATGAGGCTGCTGGTATTGACCAGGCCTCACAATATTCCAGATCAGACCTATATTCCCCACACAGATTCTTCATAAGGAAGAGCATATTCCTGCCTTCACAAAAGAGATTTTTAGATAAAAGCTCTGTGGAGGATTGTAAAAAGCCTCTTCCTATGGACCTTGCATATCAAAGACAATTGAGTCTGGCCCTGAGACTAAGAGCCTAATTTAGAGTGAAGGGCAAATATCCACCCCCACCCATTTGTTTCTGCGAAGAGCATTTTCTGGCCTTGTATATGCTGATTGCTCCCTGTGAAGGAACCTATTGAGAAACTTCTTTTGTGATTATGAGAGCAGAGGTGTTCCCTGAAAGACCTGTTTTTCTTGATACTTCCACCTTAAACAATCAAGCTATTGACCCCTGCCCACAAAGAAGTAACTTCACCCTTTTTATGCTAAAAACTTTGTCTGGTATGTTAAAGATGCCTTCCTTCCCCTTAGGATAAGCATCTAAATCCCCTATATCAGTCACTATTGTAAAAGTTATGCGTGAGTCTTCTACATATCTATGTTCTGGGAAATTTCTTAATGTTCTGGGAAATTTCTTACATATCAAAGAAGTTTGTTATCAGAAACCATTGTCTAAGGCAAATGCCACTTCTGTGCCATCCCCCAAACACTTAATGATAAAATAAAGTTGAGCCCCAGCCAGAGCAGAGATGCCTGCCTAGTGATCAGAAAGAATCTCCGGGGCTCTCTCACTCTCTCTCTCGCCGACACCGTCCATCCTTCAGGTACCCCTGGACGTGCTGGATTCGGCCTCTGACACTTAGTGACTTACAAACAGCACAACCGCATCATCTCCCAGCTCCGTTGGTCAGAAGTCAGGTAC
The DNA here is from genome assembly GCF_008692635.1 of Crocuta crocuta. NCBI lineage: Eukaryota > Metazoa > Chordata > Mammalia > Carnivora > Hyaenidae > Crocuta > Crocuta crocuta. The sequence continues at coordinate 1,037,080 of NW_027551559.1, forward strand.
AGCAGGGCTGTGCGGTCCTCTCTGTTTGTGTCCCAAGGGTACAACCAAAGTGTTATTGGGATTGCAGTTCTTGACAAGAACCCACTTTTGAGCGCATTCAAGGTCATCCGCTGAATTCCTGCATTTGTAGGACTCAGGGTTCTGTTTCCTAGTTGACTGTCAGCCGGGGTGGGGTGGAGTGGACAGGCTTTGTTCTTAGTGTCTGCTCTTCATGCCTTCTGTGTGGCCTGCGCCAGCAGTGGGGGTCCCATTCTTCACACCTCTTTTCCGTCCCCTTTTCTGCATCTCTCAGATGGACTTTTCTGCCTTCTTCCACTGCGTGTGTGATTATATTGGCAAACCTGATGGTCCAGGTTAATTTCTCTGTCTCAGGCCAGCTAATTCAGGACCTTAATTATATGCACAGAGCTCCTTCAGAGCAGTACCTAGGTTCATGTTTTACTGAATAAGGGGGATCTTCTGGGGACATTCTTTGAACTGTGCCTACATAGTCGCCTTGGGTAAAATACATGAATACAAAGAAAAGATCCAAGATAATGTATAATTAAGAGAAAGTGATCAGCACATCAAGACAAGAACTGCAATGTCATGTCAATGTTTTGAGTACCCTCGATGAGTTATGTTAAATAGTAGGTATTAAAAGACGTCAGTAAGATATTGCCCACTCAGAGAAATTGTAGTTTTATTCTAGAATGTGAGCTCCAGGAGAGGAAGGGCTGATCCTTTGTTTCCTACTCTGTCTTCAGGACTTAGTATGGATCCTGGTATCTAATAGATGCTTAATAAACATTTTCTTTTGATTGGCTGACTGGAAGTTTTTCTAAAATGTGAATATATAAAATGAAAGGAAAGAAATACAATTTCAAGCAGAGAAAAAGCACTGTGAGCTAGAATGCTCTAAACCACGCCTTTGGATTTGGTTTTCATGTTGAAAACCAAAATGGATGAGCATGGGTGTGGCCTTTTGCTTTACAATAGACCTGTTGGCACAGAGGATTCACCCTGAGAAGAAGGATGTAAAGCTGTGCCCAGATGGAAGAGGGCTCTTAAGGCTGAATAAAGGTGTTCAAATCCTTCATAAGGTTAAAGCCCACAACAGTGTTTGAAGAGGGAAGCCAACAATGAAAGCAGATTTATGAAAGATTAATGGCAAAATGGAGGCAGAAAGGCCATTGGAAAGCTATTACATATCTGCTGTAACAAGAATTCCTAACATCTAACTGGCTTAATACAAGTACAGTTTCACTCTGGTCATAATGTGATCAGAAGTTTGGTAAGTGGCCCTCCATGTGGTGATTTGAGGATGTGGTTCCTATTTTTTTTTTTTCTAGTGTTACCATCTTCTACAGCTTATTGGGAGTCCCCACTGGGGGACTCTGCATTGAGGTTCCCAAGGAGTGAAGTGAGGAAAGATAATGAGGTGGGCCATTTGATGGTCAGACCTGGAAATGGCATACATCACCATGACCACATTCTATTGGATGGAACCAATCCCCTGGCCTCAACCACAGTAATTAAGCAGCTGGAAATGTGGGAATCTCATGTGTCTAGGAGTAGAAAACAAGTGGTTGGCACCTAGCAGTCTCTACTATGGAACTCTAAAAACTCAGAGAAGTCCTGCAATGAAATGCCTGTTTAACTGTTCTTGGCTTCATGCTTTTCTTTTCTTTCTTTTTTTAAAATGTTTTATTTATTTCTGAGAGAGAGAGAGGTAGTGTGAGCAGGGGAGGGTCAGAGAGAGAGAGGGAGACACAGAATCTGAAGCAGGCTCCAGGCTCTGAGCTAGCTGTCAGCACAGAGCCTGATGCGGGGCTCGAACCCATGAACCATGAGATCATGACCTGAGCCGAAGTCTGCCACTTAACTGACTGAGCCACCCAGGTGCCTCTTGGCTTCATGCTTTTCAAACTTACTTGATTATGACTTTTTTATTTTTAGAACAATACCTATTGCTAAATCTCATAACTGGTGTTATGAGGTACATAATTTGGTAAAATAGTTCTAAGCATCTCTCTTAGAAACTTTTGGATATATAGCACGTTTTTTTAGAGCACTGGCTAAAGTACAAACTTTGAGATCATAGGCCTAAATGAATAAACATTTTTAAGACCGTACAATTGATAGCTATAGTATAGCTCCTTTTCAGATAGAAAATGGTCATATTATGGGACATTACAAACTTACTAACCCAGTGAGATCAAACCTGGAGGTGTCTGAAAATAAGTTTAATACCTATGGAATATGGGAAGCAATCATCTCTTTATTCTTAACAGAGTTTATTGCAAAAGACAGGAGGTGTTTCTCTTAATTTTTAAGAAAGGATCTTAAAACAAAATATTAGAAAGAATTTAAAGTGCAAAAATCTGGTCTGCTTCTCTGAGAAGAAACCCCCAAGCAACATAATATAATGTTTTTCTAGAGCAGAGAGAAGGTCAAGTCAGTTCTTTTGACATAAGTGAACAATAATGTCACATTCAGAGATGATAAAAAGTGGGAATGAGGAAGTAAGACAAGGGCATGAGGCACAGGGTGCAGTGCCATGAAGATTGTCTTGTTGATGAGGCTCGGAAGGTGATGGTAGATTTAAAAAAACATAAGAATGGTGGAAAAAGATTTAAAAAAAATAAAAAAGGGAAATGAAAGGAAATTTTGCTTATTTTTAAATTTTGTTTTCTCAAAATGTATGTCAGGGGTTCTGATGTTCATAGAAGTGGATAGGGAGGATGTCTCTCATTATTTTCTAAAAGATGTCTACCATTCCCTTTGATAATTCTCCATTTAGAAACTCTCAATTTCCTGTTATTGGACCCCAAGTTCAGCTGCCCATCTCTCAAACAGCCAGTACTTAAGGGACGAGTTTTGATTGGAAAGGAATTTGAGCTTTATTCATGAGGCCAGACACCTGGGAAGAAGGTGGACTTATGTCCAAAAGCCAATTCTGAGATTTCTGCCTGGCCCATGGAGTTTTTAAGGGGGTGTCAGGGTAGCTACTCAGCAAAAGAGTGAAGGTGTCTATAAGATGGCCTACATGCAGACTTGACAGTGCCAGCTACGAACATTATCTCCATGCTTGAGAGTTGTGCCAAGGGGTCTCTTCCTATTTCGCGATGCCCAGGAGGACATTGTTCTTTCTACAAAAGAATGCAAGGTCTACAGGTACATAAAGATGTTAGGTGTTTTCAAACGGAGTTGGGCCTTCTGGGGAAGTTTGGTCCTTTATTCCTCAAGGCCGGTGGTCAGCAAATCTCAAAGAAAAGTAACTTAGTTCTGTTACAGATCAAGGGACTTAGGTCAGCAAACACGGAGTGTATAAGCTTGGAGCAAAATAACCCTTATGACCAATTGGAATGCTGTTACATTCCAACCCTAAAAATATCCTCTGTTTGACCCATAGATTTTATGCCACATTGGAAATGAAGTTCTTTGGAGACTCATTGAATAATTCTGTTGTGGGCCAACCTTTCTGTTATGGCCCACAATTATGAGGAAACAAATTTAAATTTTTGACTAGGGAATGCTAAACAGACCTTATTACATCTTGATATAAGCAAGTGCCCTCGGATTTTTTTTTTTTTTTGAGGGTAGATTAGTAGAGTAGGCATTGGATGATTCCAAAGTTAAACATTTGCCTTTAGTTATTGGGCAAGTGTCGTTTTTAGCTATTTTTTTAAATGTATGCATATTTCTCATTGTTGCTTAAAATGGTAGCACACTGAGGTCTGTGATAAAAGAAGACAAAAAGACAGTTATTAGAGGACAAAATTTGGTCTAGTTTCCAGCTGAAGTTAGGATAATAAATGATTCACAACAGCTGGAGACTCCTAGGGCAAGCTCATAACCAGCTAAGAGGCTTGTGACAATGAACATATAGCCCAAGGTTAAGGATGTGGGCAAGGTATACACACCCTACACTCTACAAACCGTGCAAGTCTAGTATTTCCAATTCAGGGCTTTGCACATAATTAAGTGTTGGCCTTCTTCCTGAATCATGGATTTCTTATCCCATCAGCGTTTGTCGCCATGATGAAATGAACTGAAGCAGAAGGCAATGATGTTCACTCTGGAGGAATTTAGTGACTCAGGTATCAAGGCACTCTCCTTATTTCTTTTGTGAGAACGACTGTAGAAATGATTGAGGAACTTGATTGTGGCAGAGTAACCCTGGTCTTTCCCTAATGCATATAACTCTTGTCACTCAAAATGTGGTTCCTGGACCAGCAGTACCAACATCACCCGAGAACTTACTAGAAATACAGAACTTCAGGCATATGTTAGATCTTTCAGCTTAAAGGTTGGAAATATCACAAGATCCCCAGGTAATACAGCACATGGAAAGTTTGAGAATTCACCATAGGTACATCCATACCCACATGTAGTTTTGAAAGCTTGCTACCCAAGCTGTGCCAAATCCACTCCAGTCTGGAGGTGAGAAAAGGGACAGCTAAGAGATCTATGTTCTATAGCTTCTTGCAGTCTTCATCTACCACCCACATGAAATGCCAAGGCATTAGGTATTTCCTCAGAAGTCGGTATTGTGCCTCGCCCCACAGGTCACCAATAGCTCGGGGGATAACCACAGAGTGCCCGGTGGATGAGCTTTCTGATAAGCTGGCGGCTCAGCAGTAAGACCCAGGGCACGCTGGGTGTCAGTGAAGCTCAGTCTCATTGCTTTTCTCTTGACTTTTCCTCTGGATAAACAGAGGATTTGGGTCTCATGGGCTGTCAATCCAACTCCTTCAGCAAGTGCCAAATAAAACAACAAAAAGGTAGGAAAGGGAGGGCAAGACTGAAGTGGATAACAGTCAAAGCAAATATCACACAAAGCAAACTGAGTGGCATATCTATTGCAATAAAAGGAAAGAAAACTGGAGGGGAAAGGTGGATTTCGCAGGTTTAAAATGTGGCGTTACAGAGCAGCAGAGATAGTGACCAAAGCTGTCAAAAGAAAAATGGTGGTTTTTTTTTTCTTTTCAGCTGAGGTTTCTGAGACTTAACCCTTCCTTGTTAGATAGCTATTTAAACAGGAGCTGATTTATCTTACTATAAATCAGCTAGTATTTTTACATTCTCATATGAAGTTTTATGAGCCAGTTTATGTCAAGCGTGATAGTGAGGGGTTTCTCAAAGTTGTTCACCAATTGAATTGTGGCTTTTGGAGGGGCACATTGTATAAATAAAGTTGTGTCTTCATCAGTATTTGTTAGTTCATTACCAGGAGAAATAGATTGTATCCAGGACCTATCAATTTCACATCCTCACCCCACCAGCCAGTTTCCTTTATCTGGTTTCTCTTCTCTCCTCTGGCCACATCCCTTCAACTATTCATCCGTGTCGTTATGGCTAGTCCTCTGAGGACAGACTGAAGAGTTCATGTAACATGATACTACACTATCTGAATGGCACTTTTCCCAATGAACTCTAAAAATATCAATCCCCTGAAATGGCAAACTCAGGTTTAGTTTCAGGCTTGTAAATAATCATGAGAACATTGCCATCTAAGTGTTCTTTGACATTAAAGTTCTATAATTCTGTGATTTTTAAGTTGCTTAATGCTCCAGGATTCTATTTCCCCATTGATGAAATGGAGCAAGTGCATTTTATTTTAAACTTTTTCTAATAAGACTTGTTTTCCCCAGAAAGAGTGGTAGATTATTGTATTTCTACCTAACAAATGTATTCATTTCATCCAGCAAACTGGTAGAGATAATTGGTGTTTTTGGCCATGAAACTGCATAGTTTAGCTACAGAGGAGACCCTTCTTTCTGCTTGGGAGGCAGGGGATTATTTCCTCCACCCTCACTCTCTTCCTCTGTGCTCTTCTCTTTCAAAAAGCCTCACCCGTGAGATTGCAGAAATTTACAACCCAAAGGGACCCACGTTTCAAGGTTAATGCAGTCAATCTTGACATTCTTCTTGAAAAATTATCAATTTCTGTACATGAGAACAGTTGGTGCTGGGCAGACGTCAAACATTCCTGTGGCCATAAACCCTGCTTAGTTTTTATTTCTTGAGGTCATTTATCATTGTTGGCTCAGAAATAAAATAAAGAATATAAAATACATAAGGATACGGAAGGAAATAAATGTTTGCTTCCCTCTTTACCTAGGACACACAGAAACCACCCAAATACAGAAGCCCAGAACCACTGAGAAGCACACTTAGGGGCAGAGAAGGAAGAGCTCACAATCCTACAGATCCCAGTCTCTTGACTAAAAAATTCATACAGCCATGCCTCTCAGGTCCTGTTATGCTTAAAGTTATCTGTGGATCATGGTGAAATGCAGATTCTGATTCAGAAGTTCTGGAGAGTCTGGGTTTCTGCGAAGCTCCCAGATAATGTCCGTACTACTGGCTGGGTGAGTACATGTTGAGTAGGCTTCAGATACCGACAGAGTAAAGCTCTGTGCTCAGATAGCCCTGATAGCTTTGCTACCCCAAGTATGATCTGAAGACTGGCAGCAATCTCCTGCCAGGCCTTTTCGGAGCTCAAGGCCAAAGGAAAAACGTGCCTCCAAATATACTTACCAAATATCCTACCACATTTCAAACTTTGTGGAAAAAGTTGATAAAATCTCTACCACTAAAACAACAACAACAGCAACAATACTAATAAAGGATTGTGATATATAGAGCCTTACCATGTCTGACCTGTCCCCAAGCCACTGTTCTTCTTGGGATCCTGCACGGTGGAGTCTTACCAGGAGGCACAGGTTGGAAATAACTGGTCCTGCCACACAACAGTCCGGAGCTGTAAAACAAATAACAGCCTTTTTTGTTAACAATTTTTATAGTTTAATCAGGACTACGTTGACATTTATTTTGATCTTTAAAAATACTGTGTTAAAACACTGTGTTGATACGCGACGTTTTGGGCATCTCCTTAAATTTTGTGCTTGAATCAAATCCTCACTTTCCTCACCCTAATCCCAGTCCTGATCAGGAGTGGGAGTGTCACCTGGGAGATTTTAAAAATGGAGGACTCAAGCCCCATCTCAGATTTACTGAATGAGAATGTGCATCTTAAGGAGATCACAGAGCGATTCACGCACACGTTAAAGTTTGAGAGATGTGCTTAAGATCACACGTTCAAACAGGAGTTACTCAGTCTGTGTCTCACCTCATCCTGGAAGAAGACTTTTTGTTTAATGTTGAATCATCAGGCCTGCAGTTCTATGGGTTTCTAAAATGACTATGGTCCTAAATTTCTTCTAAATTTACAGAGCTTATACAAAATGTATTTATACAGCAACTAGTTTTTAATTTTTTTTTAATGTTTTATTTCTAGGAGAGAGAGAGAGAGAGAGAGGGTCAGAGAGAGAGGGAGTCACAGACTGAAACAGGCTCCAGGCTCTGAGCTGGCAGTCAGCACAGAGCCCGACGCGGGGCTCGAACCCACAAACCGCGAGATCAGGACCTAAGCGAAAGTCAGACGCTTAACCGACTAAGCCACCCAGGCGCCCCTAGTTTTTGAAGATAGCCATGAAATCTTGTCTACCTTTTTTTTTTTTTAACTTAAACAGGTGCAGAAATAGAGTTCAACACAGAGAGGTAGCTTTTATCACGAGCGACCTAGCAGTCCCAGAAGAATCATAAGGTAACAAGAATAGATCTCATTTGGAGTCTCTTTCTATTTTTAATGTGTCTCATGGTAAAGGATGAAGGACAACAAAAAATGCCCCAAGTTCTTTGATGCACTCCTTCTTCTTTTGATTGTGTCTTTGAGGGGAGCTCTCAAAGGCATCAAATAAATCCATTGTCAGAACAATCTTCCAGTGTAATGAGAATGGAAAATGACACAATTATCTCTTCTTTGTATCAAGGATTGTAAGGAGAGTTTGGGAAGACATTAAATGAAGTGTGTCCCTTGGGGAATTTAAACCTGTGCTCTACCAATTGTATCTCCATTCTGTGGTAGGAAGTGAATACTTCAGTTTCAAAAGAACTGACTAGAAGTTTTCAGTGGCTTTTTACCAGAAAAATGGTAGGTCTAGGTTTGTGGATATGTTATGAATTAACATTTCTTTGGATTCATTATCTCTTCTGTTACATTTACATGAAAAAAACTATGTTTTTCATGATGAAATAAGCAATATATATTTCTAGGGTGACTTTATGTAAAGGCCTTCCCTCTGGTTGAGCTTTACTTGATGTAACTCACTGGCTGGTGCACTGGTTATATGGTCTCACTAGGATATATTATTTATGAGGTGAAAAGATGATGTGTTTTCTAGTCAGGCATTGGTCACATCCATAGAACACAAATTGAATGGAAATTGAGCACTTTTGTGGTCATTTTGATAACCAGAGGCCACAGTGGTTCTCAGCCAGAGCCATTCTGCCACGTGACATGCATGTGAAAATGCACAGGGATAGTTTTGTTTGCCAGAACGACTGAGAGGCACTAGGCATTTGGTACACAGGGGCCAGGGATGCCGAACATCCTCTGCTTAGGTGATGGTAACATCCAAGGAATAATTATGCCACCCTGGGGCAGTCAGACTCTAAGATGGTCCCCACAGACTTCTGCCTCCTGGGGTTCATTCTCTGTGTAATCCTCACCTTCTGAGTGCCGGAGTGACTTGTGAGGTGCTTCTAACTGTAGAATATGACAGAGGTGACAGAGTATATGGGGTTGGGTAAATGTGATTATGCTTAAAGGGTCTGTCTTGCAGGACACTCTTTCTCACTAGTTTGGAAGTAGCTAGCTGCCATTTTGTGTGCTGCCCTATGGAGAGGACCATTGTGGCAAAGGAGGAGAGAGTGGCCTCTGGCTGACAGCCAACAAGAAAGTGACACCCTCAGTCTAGAAGCTTTCAGGAAACTGCATGCTGCTAACAACTGTGTAGGCTTAGAAGGGGATCCTTCCCCAGTCAGGCCCCAGGAGAGAACCTAGTCCTCACTGATACCTTGATAGCTGCCTTATGAAGAATCAAAGTAAGTTGTGCCCAGACTCCTGATCCAGAGAAACTGAGAAAATAAACATTTTGTCTTAAGCTATTAGTTTTATGGTAATTGGTTGTTCAGAAATAAATAACAAATGCAAACCTGTTTAGTCAGTGTAGGCTGCTCTCATGCATTACTGTGGACTGAGTAGCTTAAACAAAAGACATTTATTTCTTGCACTTCTGGAGGCTGCAGATCAAGGTGCCTGAAGCTCTGGTGTCTGGTGACAGACGTCTGGTTTGCAGATGTCCATCTTTTCTTTGTCTCCTCATGTGGTAGAGAGCAGGGACAGGGGGCAGGGTCTAATGTCTCTTCCTATAAGAGCACTCATCTCAGTCATGAGGGTGCCACCCTTGTGACTGAATTACCTCCCCAAGGTCTCACCTCCTAATACCATCATATGGGGGGTTAGGATTTCAAAATATGGGTTCTGGGAAGACAGAGCATTCAGTGTGTAACAACACTCCATGTCAATAGAAGCTACATTGGAAAATACTGCCAATAAAATCCTTCAATATAGATTGCCCAAAATGATCAATTTTTTAGTCCTTTCTCAGCAGACTTGATGAATTGCAATGAATCTAGATTATTGCACATTCAAATCATGTGACATCATGAACACCTGATGTGGCCTTCGTGCATAGAACATAACAGATGCTCAGGACGTTTGTCACATGAATGATATGTAAACTCAGCCTGCAAAGGAAACCATAACTATGACAGCCACCTTCAGCCTGTGTTAAAGAAAATCACACAGGGAATAAGTGTGAAAACCCACTGGCTTAAAAAGTGGTCCAGTTGTGGATTTATCCAACATCCAGGTTAGGAGTATTTGTTTGGCTGAACTTTTGTAGTTTTCACCTGGTAATTTATCACTGTGTAATCACAGCTATATTTCCCACATTGTATAATTTAAGGAAAGTATCTAGGGTTTACATGGATGTTTCCTCAAGGACTTTGATAATTCTGCTCATCAGGCTCATTTCAGCCTGGGACTCCTCACTCCTCGGGCAGAGGAGGGATGATGATGTGGTTTGTCTGATCCCAAGGCCAACATTCAAATAATTCCACTACAGATAAGGGTAGGGGACGGGGAGGAAATTGTCACTGGGGGGGGATCTGGAGCCAAATCAAAGAGGGTAATATATGTACCCCCTTTCTTCTTTTTCAAGGCTCAACTGAGTATGTGCAACATATCATCCATCTAGTGACTCCTACATTTCCAAGCCTCCTCTGGAGCTAGAGATGACCACATGGCCCTGTTTTAGACCATATAGAGTGAGCACAGCTTTGGGATCACATTTTTTTAAAAAATTTTTTTTAATGTTTTATTTATTTCTAGGAGAGAGAGAGAGAGAGACAGCGTGAGCAGGGGAGGGGCAGAGAGAGAGGGAGTCACAGACTGAAATAGGCTCCAGGCTCTGAGCTGGCAGTCAGCACAGAGCCCAACGTGGGGCTCGAACCCACGAACCGTGAGATCATGACCTAAGCGAAAGTCGGACGCTTAACCGACTAAGCCACCCAGGCGCCCCTGGGATCACATTTTTTATAAGATGGTTACTGTCACTCTCCTTCACTCCCTTTCCATTGGCTGGGAAATGGCAGAAACTGGAGCTACTTCCTGGAATGCAGAGATGGGAAGGTCAGGGGGCAGGACTGTTCACAAGGTGTACTGAGGGCCAGCAGTGCTCTCCCCCCCCACCCCCAGCCCCCGCTTTGCATTCAGTAGCATCTTGTTGGTAGCGTGGCATCTGAGTATTTACACTATGGAAGTTGGCAAATGCTACAAATCAGGATTTTTATTGCTTATTTTGAGAGCTGGTTTTAAACTTTTAACAACACATAAAAGTGCTACATTGAGGATTGCAATGTTGACCTTCCAGCCTGGATCTGCAGGGACAAAGCTTCCTCCTCACCTGGACTGCTTGCCTCTGAAGAGCCATGCGGGTGAGAGACATCATCCACCTCACTTCCCTCGCTGGCTAGTAGAGTCTTAGTTCAGCAGCTTAGCTTACACTCAAAGGCAGGCCCAGAATTCTGAGCCGGGGGCCACCTGCCGGACTTCCACACACTCCCTCAGTGCTCTAATCTGACTGCCTTGCCACTCTGAAAGACACTGCACTAGAGTCTCTGGGAACTTTCTCTCCTTCCTCTTGTATTTCTGAAAAGAACCACTTGCCGGGTCTCAGATATCAAATATCCCTGTAAGAGACTCTGCCACAGGGTTACGGCCTTGATCTTCCCAGACTGGCAGGTCTTTCATGTGGATTGCACATTGAAGAGTCCTCTGGAAGCTGGTGGGGAGGACATGGCCCCGTGGCTGGAATTTGCTCTGTGGTTCCACAGTGCCTGGGAAGCCAAGGAACCCCTCCCGCTGTTGGCTTGAGTGTGTTAATAAACATTCCGTTCATCAGGCCTCTCCCCTGATTTCTCATCCCCTGAGATGTCAGGGAAAATAACAGTGTTTTTACTTGCACCACACTGTACACCTTCCCAAGCCCTTTCATACCCGCTGTGTTGCTTGATCCTGTGAGGCAGCAGGACTCGGGTCAGCACACCCACCCCCTCTCAGATGAATCTGATGGCCAGAGATGTTCAGTGCTCTTCCAAGTTCTCCCTGAGCCATGACTCTGAGTCCTACTGCTTTACTGCACAGGTGGCTGCCTGCACTGTGAAATCACCAGGCCTGGGACTAGGTTGTTCACTCACATCCATGGCTTAAGGGATCCCAGTTTTCATTTCCTCATTTGTACAATGGGAGTAGGAGTTCTATCTCGTGGCTTATTGTGACAGTCAGATGACACTCAGCACAGTGTAAGCGTCCAGTGGATGTTGGCCATTGTTCTCTCCTGAACCTGGCTCCAGCCAGGCCAGGGCTGGCTGTCCACTGCTATTCCTTTTCCCGACTTTGAATCTCTGTTTGATCCCGACATTACCTCTGGATTCAGAGGATGATGAAGAAAAAGAAGGCTGGAGAAGAAGCAAGGTGGTAGAAGAAAGGGCCCTTTTCATAAGCAACTGGATAGAATTAAAGTTGTCAAAGAGTCACGATGGCCTTTTGCTCAAAACCCAGATCACCACCTCATGCATGCTTTAGCTCCCTGTAGCAGGCCGCTAACTCGTTGCACTTCAGGTTGTCTTTCCCTGGCCCGGTTCCTGGGCGTCAGTATCGACTGGGGGGAGCAGCTGTGAAACCATGCCCATGCCTCCTCCCCAGAGTGCCAACCCTCCCATAGTAAAGGGTCTGCCTCTTTAATGATCTCATTTCAGGGAGATGGCTCCCAGACTCTTGAAGGAGACTGTGAGGCCTCAACCTGAGAAGCCCATTTAGCTTTTACAAAGATTTACATATATTTCAAAGAGATAGAGAAACAACGTACACTTGCAAATTTTCTTCAAACAATTGGTCTAAGAAAAGGGAGGAGGGAAGGGGTCCTTTTAATTTCCATTGCATTTACCCTTATATCTGTTCATTTCAGGGGAGTAAAAACAACTCTCCTTCCCTGTAGACGACTTTATTTAAGATGATACCTGCTAGGGCGACTGGGCAGCTCAGTTGGTTGAGGGACCGGCTCTTGATTTTGGCTCAGGTCACGATTTCAGTTTGTGAGATTCAGCCCCATGTTGACCTTCGTGCTGACAGTGCAGATCTTGCTTGAGATTCTCTCTCACCCTCTCTCTCTGCCCCTCCCTGATCCATATGTATGCACATGCTTTCTCTCTTTCAAAATAAATAAATACACATAAACAAAAAAAGAAAAAAAAAAGAACACCTGCCGACAAGCCAGCCTGATTGCCTTGGTTGGGCCAAGCTGTTCTCTTCCTAGAAAACTCTTTCTGATGGCTGAAGAACCTGGAGATGGATGGGTCTGGAATGGGTGCATACCCATGTAAGAAGGGTTTCAAGGTGTGTAAGAAGGGCTTTGGACAGTGTGTTAGAGAGATTTCCAGGCAAAGCAAAAAGGGCTTTGAAAGAGATTCTGTTGTTTGAGTATATTTCTCTCTTTTATAAGGTATGACAGACAATGACCCAATAAAATTAAGTATTGTTTTTGCAGTCTGATGGTAACCTCATGTACATAGTTGAGGAGTATTTAAGAGTCTGGCTAATGCTCAACACCCATGAACCCACAGCATCCTCACATGCAGCCAATTGGCATAACAGAGAGAACAAACAATGCCTAACAGCAAGGATTTACGTGGTGCTCCGTGATCCCCACATGGGGAAGTCCCTGCTGCTGATCTTCTCTTCTCATAGGTGATGCCTCATCCTAGATATGAAATTTTGTTTTACTCCAGCCTTTTCTATTACAAAGGCTGTATTACTATTAGTAAGCCATCCACTTTGCATGTAATGTGTAGGTATTGCTGTTTGCATTATCTGATATACTCCTACCAACAGGACATTTTTAGAGATGAAAACACTGACACTCAGAGTTCCTTGCTGCAGGTCACACACCTAATGCAGAGTCAGGACAAAAATTGGGCCAAGCGGGCAGAATTCTAGAAAGCACTCAGTGGCTCTGACAGTAAGCATTTATTCCAATCCCAATTTAGAAGTTTGGGGAATGAGTGTTGGCCAGTATCTCAAATACCATCCAGCCCCAGGATTCTTAGAATTGCAGACCATGATCCACTCATGGGCCAGAATATCAATTTTACTGGCTCCCAAACTATCTACTTTTAAAAAAAGTGATAGGGAAGAGAATATAAAATATCAGAGTAATCACATGCAGAAAGGGTAAGTACTGGTTAGTGAGCTTTGCTTTCACTTATAAATGTATGGAACCAAATTGTTAATATGCAAGGCCACAAAGCCTTGATATCCACAACCTTTTCATTTCACAGATGGAGAGACTGAGGTCCATAGGGAGTGAGGGGGTGGTCTGAGGTCACAAAGCTAATTATCAGCAAAGTCCTGAATAGAACCAGAGGCACTTTTTGTTTTACCGTGTGTGCACTCTTCTTTCTTTGCCATCCTTTTCGATCCCTGTGTAATACAGCACTGGGAGCTCAAAATCTCATCTCCCGTCAGTGTTAGACAGTGGCTTAATAGGGCTTAGCTTTTCAGAACAGAAATGAGTCCTGTTTGTTTTGAAAGGAAAGCTAAACTGAACAGGCAACTGGATGTTGAATAAAGGTCTTGTGGGATCAGGGCAAAAACAAAAACTTGTTTGTGAAGCTTCTTGGGGAAGCTGGGAATTGAGAACTCCAGGTGGTCCTGAGAAGCAGCTGAAATTTCCCTGCTCTACTGGGTTCTACATGCAGGAGAAGGCAAAACATGCCTGAGGAACTGAAAAACACAGGCTAACCTTTGCTGGAGAGCTGGAGCCTCTACAAAGGGCAAGATAACCACCGCGTTGATTGCAAAGCCCTCTCCAATTGGAGATGGGAGGGAGGCAATGGTGACCCAGCTCTCTGAAGGAGGGTTGGGCATGATGAATTACAGATTTGATTTCCCTAGTGTGGCAAGCAAAGCCTTGGGGCATGCTATTTAGGTGTTCGGTGTCTTAGTTTCTCATCTGTAAAATAGACATAACAATCCTTCATTATCTTGCGAAGCTGGATATGGGGATTAGTTAGGTACAATGTTAAGATGAGTAAGGGTTATAAATTTTTACAACTGTTAAAAAAAAGAAAAAGAGGGAGAAGGCATGTAAAAAGAACAGAAGCCAAATATTACTGTTCACTAAAATCAGGTCCTAAGCATCTAAATTACATGGCCTATATTATTTTCTCAAATTGTAAAAGCTACCTTGCATCCATAAATGATATTTTTATTTTTATGAATGAAAAGCTTCTTCCAACTGAAAGAACTCCCAGTGGCCAAAGGCTGGAGCAATTTGAGCAAGAAAATAAATAGTATTGGACTATAACTCAAAGTATAAGATAAATATCCCTGAGTCTATACTGACATAAATGAGTGAATTAATACATAGGAGAGAAGAGACAAGTCTGTTCAGAATTCCAAATAATTCATGAGATACTCTGCCCTCAAAGAGGTGAAGCATAACCTCCTCTTCTAATGTGTGGGCTGCCCCTAGAGACATTCTTCCAAAAGTACCATATGGGAAGGGTTGAGGGGAAGAATAACTTTGTGGTGGAAAACATCTGACAATCATTACCTCAGCCAGGTGATCAAAGAACATCAAGAGTGATAAGTCGTGTTGATAGTATGTACCCTTGATATCATGTGATGAGAGTGGCCCTTTACCTCTTTTGTCTTCCTCCCAAAACCCATGAGCACAGTCTAGTCAAGAGAAAGTCTTCAGACAGGCCCAAGTTGAGGCACAACCTACATAATATCTGACTACTACTCCCTAAAACTGTCAAGGTCATCACAAACAAGGAAACTCTGAGTCTCATGGGCAAGAGGACCCTAGGAGATGTGGAAAGCAAATAGGATCCTGGATGGAATGCTGGAAAAGAAAAAGGACAGTAGGTAAAAACTAAGGAAGTCAGAATAAAGTATGGAATTTAATTAATAGTGATTAGTGTTGGTTCTTTAATTGTGACAAATATACCATACTAATGAAAGATGCTAATAGGGAAAACTATGTGAAGCATATTAGGATTCTCTATTATCTTTGTACGTTTTCCCTAAAATTCTGACATAAAAACTTTATTTAAAAAAAAAACCTTCTGGGGTGCCTGGGTGGCTCAGTTAGTTAAGCATCTGACTTTGGCTTAGATCATGATCTCGCAGTTCATGAGTTCAAACCCCACGTTGGGCTCTGTGCTGACAACTCAGAGACTGAAGCCTGCTTCAGATTCTGTCTGTCTCTCTCTCTCTCTCTCTCTCTCTGTTCCTCCTCCACTGATGCTCTGTCTCTGTCTCTCTCAAAAATAAATAAATGTTAAAAAATTGAAAAAAAAAGACTTTCTAATCTAAAAGTTGTGTTAATTTTCGGATCAATTTCAGCAAATCCATATGGCATGCTTGCCAAGTGACAGGCACATGGTCCTTGAACTCAAAGATTTTAAAATACTCAGGGGGTCACAAGTGTAAACACACACTGGATTGTGGGGGATACAGAATGGCACAGATGCTACACACGGTAAATGCTGAGGCCATGGAGAGACCATGGAGAAGGGGGTGGATTACATTTGGCTAGTGCTGGTGCATTCCAACAACTCGTTTGGGGCAGCTAGCTTTACCAGTTGAATGAGTGGTGGTGCTATGAGAAGGAGCCCACTGGGTGGTGCATTTAGTTTTGAACCTGTTGAATTTGAGGTGCCTGTGGGATATCCAAGTTTGGATATACAGAAAGAAGTCCAGTCTGTGGGTCTGCTCACAGGTATGGACTTGGGCATCATCAATCTTTTAACAGTAACTAAAGCATACTATATAGGAAGCATGTGGATGTACTTTTGCTAAGATAATACTATTGATCTGTGAGGTATAGTGTAGCCTAGACAAAGAACCAGAGTCCCAGGCATGCCAGTTACTAACTGAAACAGAGGCAAATTGTTTTGACTTCTGAACCACAATTTTCTAATCTATAAAATGGGGATAGCAATACCCCTGGTCTTCTCTACCTTTCAGGCTGGATGGGAAGGGCTAAATCAGAGGACATCATAAGGGTACTTTGTAATCTGTAAAGAGCTACAGAGACGTAAGACAGCCATTGGGTCACTGCTTAGTGCTACCAAACAAACTCACTTAAAAACTGGTATCTCTAATTGTTTAGCTTTCTAAAGCTCTGGTTTAATTGGATGTCATTTTTTTTTGTTTGTTTGAGAAACAAGTTTTAAATATCATGGTTAGTTGCACATTTTATAGGGAGATCTTTGCAAGTTAAGGCTCTTAGCTCATGATCAACTTCTTTTCCTAAATAGTTGACAATATTGCATTTCCTATCATCTCTTAGTACCACTTCAAGGGGAACCTAGAAGCCATTTTTGAAAAATTTCCAGTGAAGTTATATATTTTTTATAACAAGTAGGCTTTCTGTTTGTAAAACTTTCTAATAAACCCTTAGCCTGAAGTTCTTATCTGTTTTATGAGCATGACACGGTAGCACATGAAGAAATGGAGAAACCATTGCCATGTAGTATTCAATGGTATAGATAAACCACAATGAAATCTGGCCATGTGTAGCAACATGGATGGACCTTGAGGGTGTTATGCTTAGCAAAATAAATCAGGCAGAGAAGGACAAATATCACATGTTTGCACGTATAGGAGGATTAGGAGGAACTTAACTGAGGACCATGGGGGAGAAGAAGGGGGGAAATGGTGGGGGAAAGGGAGAGAGGCAAACCATGAGAGACTCTTGNAATTAAAAAAAAAGAAATGGAGAAACCACTACAGTTCTCACTGCAGAAATCATGCAATTTTTTTCAAAAGGGAGGAGAGACCAACTAAGCCAAAGAATATATTCAACTTGGGTGAAAATCAAAGGAATGAAGAAGCATGAATCATGCATGCTAGAAAGTTGATTCCTGGCTTTCAAACTGAGGCTTGACAGACAGCTTTCTTCTCAGTTAACGTAAGCATGCTCTCCAGGTGTGAGCTTGACTGCTGGCCATGGACTTTCCCTGCTATTAACCTTTTCAAAGTTTCCAGCATTGGAATTAAAGGCTCCTGTCTGAGATTTCATTATGAGGGGGTGCAGTCTTTGACCTATTAATGTAAGTGTTCACTTCTTTTGCCTGAAGCTCATGCACTGCCCTGCCACCTAGCAAGTTCCAACAAAGGTCATGGAGAAAACAGAGGTAGAGCTTTAAAAAAAAGTGAACACTT